>NC_133651.1:75461076-75756085 GCF_009905375.1 Apium graveolens | reverse complement strand
AAGCCTTAGATTCACAAGAATCAAGGAGGTTCACTTTGAGTTTAACAAAAACATCACCATGTAAGGTCAAAACATAGGTTTTTCACTCTATACTTTTGAAATATATAAGAATAACATATAGGGAGTAAAATTACTTGAATATAAGATGATTGTTTGGGTGAAAGAATGAAGAAATGAAGGGGATGGAGGGCCTCGGCTATGGGATGGCCGAGAGTGAGGGTTGAGCCGAGAGGGAGGGAGGAGAAAAGGGGAGGGTGGAGTGAAAATGGAGTGATCATCACTTTAGTTTTGTTTTTATGTCTTTGACTAGACTAAATGTGAGTGGATTTAGGAAATGACAAGAGTAACCCTCTAGCTAAAGTTAGGCAAGTTTGCATGCAAGGTCAAGGAGGTAATTTGGCTAGCAAAATGTGAGTTAGTGGGGTGGAGAATGTCTTCTTTGCCCTTTGGTTAAATAGAAGAGAGTTTGCATGCAAGGTTATTCATGTAATTTGATAATTATTAAGCAACTAATTTCCAAAGATTTATTTTTATATAATAAAGTACAAGTTCAAAAATTATAAAATTTATACCATAAAATAACTTGGATTTTTAGAGACTTTATAAAAATCATTTTCAAAATTTGTGTACAAAATGTCTTTTAAAAGAAAATTTTTCCAAAGCTTAGAATATTCCTTATAAATCAAAAATAAAGAAATTAAATAAATTCTTGCTTTGAAAAATCATATACTACCCAAAGCAAATTTATAATGCAGAAATTTTTACTCACACAAACGTACAAGCATTGAATATATTTTTATTTAACTTGATATTATTCACAAATAATATTACATAAAATGCCGGTCGTAACAGAATATATTTAAAAAATATGTTGTTTTGGTTTGTAAAACTCGAAGTTATGCATGCATGTGGATTTCTCTTAGAATGTTGGAAGATTTTGATCATTTGGAAATATTTTGTTAGTAAGCTTTAATTTCAGTAAGGATAAGGTGTTAACCTTGATTAGTGCTCCTTGATGTATGGTAATAATTCGTGTATATATTTTATAAAAATACATAACTTGTTATTTTCAAAAACTTGATGACTTGTAAGTTGTGAAATGTGATTTCCTTTGTTTTGCCATGTTGCACCTTAGGTATGGATGATCTCCACCAAGATTATTTTGAGTGTAAGGAAGTTAGTTCAGTAGATCACCATGTTTAAGTCTTGGTTTGGGTATTTGGGTTGTTGGTGGTTGAGTTGTCAAGTAAAAACCTTGGAGAAGGGAGAGTCATAGTTTCTGCAGAAAATCAGTTTAGTACCCTGAGGTTTAAAGTGAGTTTTGACCATGTCATTGATGTGCACTTTGAGGCCCAGGCCACCAGAAGTTAGTATTAGGAGTATATAAAAGGTTTTAGGAGTTGGTTGGAGGTTTGTATGTCGTTTGGTTAGGTGCACAAGTAGAATAACAAAATCTGTCCAGCAGGGGACAGTTTTGTTGCAACTTAGAAATGGGGAGATTTGACCATGTCATGGGTAGGCCCTCATTAGGCCCTGTTGGACCTTAGTTAGAGGGATTGTCAGAGAAGTTTTTCCAACCATAGTTCATAGGATATGAGTTAGAACCATGTGTCACAAGTTAATTCAAGTCAGGGTGTTTTCTGCCCAGAAAAATAGGGAACCATGGACTTTAAGCTTAGGCCCAAGGAGGCCCAAGCCAGGCCCTTGAGCCACATCAAGTTTAGGAGATGCCCTAAGGTCAGGAGAGTCTTGTGTAAGAGTTTTGGAGGAAAACTTGTAGTTTAACGGTGTCTAATGCACTCAAGAAACCATAGATATCATTCTGAAATTTACACCAGTGAGCACTTTCACTTATCAAATAGTTTTAGAACAATTAGGAGTGAGATTTAGGTGGACCACCATGGTTGTAAGATAGTATAAAGTCAGTAGAGCAGAAGGCCCAAGTGAGGGTCAGTAGGTCGTGAATAGAGACTTGCCATAAAGGTCGAGTGAAGCTTCCAGTTGCTCCTACCAGTTAGACCGGACCAGCCTTTCTCAAGGCAAGTGATTCAACTTCTCTTTCGTATTCACTACAAATAGTTCATATATATTGATGCAACTATCCTGAGTCATTTTGATATATTTGAATCAAGCGTATCTTGTGTTTATCTTTGAATCCTATAGAAATGCCATGAATCCTCGAGTACGTATTGCAAGTAGTTCAAAAGTCTTATCATGATAATATGTTAAAGTAATTTGAATGCCATGATTAAAATAAAGAGTTGTTACAACACTTGGTCGATCCTCTTGATTAACATGCTAATGATTCCTAAGTATTGATATCTCACCCTGATGCTTGAACCTCTATAGAAACTTTACCTTGATACCTAAAAGCCAATCATTTCTTAAAGTCGTTCATGATTGTTTGATAACCATATCCTTACCCTAAATCTTGATACCCCTCTTTCTTACCCTAAAGTTTGACAATCCTGATATACCTTGAGCTAAAGATCATTTCTTCATACCCTAATGTGGCGCCCTCCAAACCCGGGTCAGAAGTTTGGGGTCCACACACACACACACACATCTTATTTATAACCCGCTTATAACAATAATAAAAATAATAATAATATGCAGTGACCCTATTTACCAACTACCACGGATCGCAACAGGTTAAAGTATCCACACAAGCCACACATCTACTTATATTACATATCGTTCAAATCCCAACCATTCAAACTCAAACTGAGTATTAAACTTTATTACAAACTTTTACAAACTTAAATTATTCCAAAAGAAGACTACTAGCTCAGCTTTCTCAACCTGAACCCCTAGCTCTCGCGCTGGACTGGGGATCCTCATTACCAACTGGTTCCTTTTTAGCTGGAAAGAATATAAACAACATCGCACAAATGAGCTAACTAGCTCAGCAAGTCACAATGACAAAACTGAGAATGATGATCATCAGGTGAACATGATTATGATATCAAGTGAACAATGGATTATGATTTAGAATTGGATATTATACTTTTAATTTAAAAAGCAAGGTTAGGTTGCTGATTAGTCACGCACTAACCCCGAGTAAGGCACACATCATTGCTCTAACTACTGGATCCAAGGCACACATTGGCCTAACTTGACCATTATATGGTCTGACCATGAATCTGGTCCATAATTTTATAAAAACAATCCAATTCTAACATAATAACAGAATAAGCAATAATAAACAATAATTAGAATTATTAACAACAATGAGTGTTTAACAATGAAAAGGTTTCAACCTTGTAAGGATCAATAAGATAATTTAAAAGCTTGGATGCTGGTATTGAAAGAATTGGATAACAAAGGAATCAACATTTCAGGGTTTCAAAGATTTGGGCTTTCAAAGCATAGGATACAATGTTTGAGTGTATAATTAATTCAGTTTAGTGTTTGGAATTTTGTTTGCATGTATTTGTGGAGTAGTATCGTATACTTGAGGTTCATGTTTGGGTATACAACAATCAATGGTCTAGAAAGAATAAGGTTCATGGCTCAAGATCAATAACTGGAATCAGAGTTTAGGTTTCTGTGCTTCAAAGCACTTGCAATATCACAGGATTATCAAGTACTACAATATCTCGAGAAAGTTCAGAACACTTGCCTGGTACTAGCTTACTATTCTACACTCACTTCCAATCACAATCGTCTTACTCCTCAACTACCTGTTTCCCTTTCCTACGCCTTGCCTCTTCTGCTCACATATCATAAACATCTATCAATAATCGACTCATAGAGTTCTATTCAACACATACTTCTGTCTACCCTTCGTTTTACTCAAATCCGATTAACAGATTGAAAGTTGTGTAATAATCAAGTAAACACCGAATATATAGACTGATAGTCAATCAACAAGTCACATATAGCACATAATACATCACGTAATCAATGATATATTATTTATAAAGAAGTCTCGGGTCATAAATAGGCTTTCTGATATTTAAAATGATTTTTAAAACATTTTTCGAAATTAAAACGGGTCGTTGGATCAATTTCGGAATAATAAACAGGGTTCGGTTGGCCAATTCTGGCTCCGAAACAATTTTATACTAATTATCGAGCCTTGGAAATAATTTAGAATAATATTTTAAAGCTCGAAACTATTTTTCGGAATTTTTAAATCATTTTTAAGTAATTATATCTAATTAAATAATTAATTAAAATCAATTAATAATTAATTAAATCAATTAATCAATTAATTACTAAATTAATTGACCAATTAATCGATTAAAAATTAACTGAAATTAATTAACTAATTAATTCAGATTTATTTTTGAATTAAAAATAAATTTCAGGATTAAAATAATAATTTTCAGAATTTTCAGAAATTAAAAATGAATTTTTATAATAAAAATAAATAGGAAATATGATTTTAAACATTTTATAAACAGGAATCCTATTTTTGAAAACTTTGCAAACTACAGGGACTAAACTTCACCATCTTCAAAAATACAGGGACTAAACAGCAATTTTGCAGTTTCAGTCGCCGGAAAATCGGGGGTGGCCGGAGAAGACGATCCCGGCGTCCTCACCCCACCAACACCACCAGATCAACACTACACAACACCAGGAACTTGTTCATGCATTCAAAACATTCTAATCATCCCTGTTCTGGCCGGAAATTGGCCAAGAACATCGTCGGTTTTCGGCGAACATCGCAAATCTTTAAAACACAACTCCCTTCGATTCAAGCATCCTCTGTTAACGAGCTATATATCAATCGATTGCAAATTTTATAAGGAACACAACACACTATAAATCAACAGCTAATAACCCCTGAATCAAAAACCCCCAAATTTCAATTGAAAACATTCATACGGTTTATAAACCCTAATTTTGAAATTCGAAATTAAACCCACTTTTGAGCATGTTATTGAACTCCAAATCAGACGTATGACATATGAAAATCATGAGGAAAACAAGCTCTACAACATGCAATCATCAAATCATACAAACAATCATCCGAACAAAAATTCATATTTTTAATAAAATAAATCGAAAATAAATAAATTTTCAGAAAATAAACCTTTAATTCTGCAGTGAAAAAAAGCTCAGAATCTGATAGAACACTTCAAATCCTTCGTTTTGGTTACTCAAGCTTTGAAAATAGAGATTGGTAACGCCTTCGTTTTGCTGTTTGATTCTTAGAACAGTTTATGTAATTAGGGTTTTTCTCTGAAAATTATAAAATTAACTATCTGTAAATGATTTTGATACGAAATAAAATACGGAAAAAGGCTATTTATAATTACGGGAAATTAGTATCCCGTTGGATCATTCCGGATATAAAACAGTATGTTAATTTATAAAAGCTGATCCAAACGGTATCGGTTTTCGGGATAATTATCCAAATCAGTACAATTTGTACTGCGGTCTTGGTCTCAGCATCTGGTTACACGTACTACGAAGTGATAATTGGGATAGTTTAATAAAAAGCTCCCGTTTATCGAAAATACGGGTTTTATTGATTTACCGAAACGAATATTGTATCGAAAATATTGCGCCGGGACCTGCACAGAATAAACCGTACGCCGGATCGAAAAAGTCGAAACATGGAATATGCTCGGAATATTACAATTAGGTTAGGAAGGAGTTCTCGGAAGAGTTTCGGGTTCCAAAAACGTAACAACGGTTGACGTCAGTTGGTTCCCGTTTTTATAAAATAGATTTTAAATACTCGGAAAAAGATTTTATAAATTTCATATGATCCTTATAAATCCATAAATCAACATAAAAATAATTGGGAAAATATGACAATTATCTATGTTTTATTTTGGACATATACAAATTAAAATACTCAATTAATATTATTTTTGAATATCCAAGTATAGATAACATTTAACAATTAACTCACAGAATAGATACTGAACACACATAATAATTATTTAATAGCAAAATAATTACACGATATATCCCGGATATTACATCCTTCCCCCTTAAAAGGATTCTGTCCTCAGAATCTCCTAAGAAAACAAATGAGGGTACTTTTCTCTCATATCACTTTCTAATTCCCAGGTTGACTCTTCAACCTTTGGGTTTCTCCATAATACTCTTATTAACTTTACCACTTTATGTCTCAATACTTTATCTCTCTCCTCTAAAATCTCTATCGGACTCTCTACATAAGACAAATCTGCCTGAAGCTCTATTGGCTCATATTCTATTACATGCCTGGAGTCTGGATTATATTTCTTGAGCATCGATACGTGAAAAATATTGTGAATGTGCTCCATGTGTGGTGGTAATGCCAACTCGTAAGCTACTTTGCCAATACACTTTAGGATCTCAAAAGGTCCGACATATCTTGGACTCAACTTTCCTTTCTTTCCAAACCTCGTTAGTCCTTTCCACGGTGATACTTTCAGTAATACCAAGCTTCCTTCTTCAAATTCCATGTCTTTCCTTGACTGATCTGCATATTTCCTCTGACGATCTTGTGCGGCTATCAATCTCTTTTGGATAATTTCAACAATTTCCTTTGTCTGCTGCACCAATTCAGGTCCGAGTATTTTGTGTTCTCCTACTTCGTCCCAATATACTGGAGATCTACATTTGCGTCCATAAAGGGCTTCATAGGGTGGCATCCCAATGCTGGCGTGATAGCTGTTGTTATAAGCAAACTCTACCAGGGGTAAATGCTCGTCCCAACTTCCTTTGAAATCAATAGCACAAACACGTAACATGTCCTCGATTGTCTGGATCGTTCTTTCACTTTGGCCGTCCGTCTGCGGGTGATAGGCCGTACTCATATTCAATTTTATTCCTAAACATTCTTGAAAACTCTTCCAAAATCTTGAATTAAATCTTGGATCTCGATCAGATAAAATAGACACTGGAACTCCATGACGAACTACAATTTCCTTTAGGTACATATGGACTAACTTGTCGAGCGAAAATCTTTCATTTATAGGCAGAAAATGAGCTGACTTGCTAAGTCTATCCACTATAACCCAAATGGCATCATGATTAGCCCTTTTCCTTAGTAATCCAACTATAAAATCCATGGCAATGTGTTCCCATTTCCATTCTGGAATCTCCAATGGCTGTAGCAATCCACTTGGTCTCTGATGCTCTGCTTTAACTCTCTGACAGGTATAACATTTGCTAATCCATTCCGTAATTTCCCTCTTCATGTCTGGCCACCAATAATTCTTCTTTAAATCTCTATACATCTTGGTACTTCCTAGATGGATGGAATACCTTGAATTATGTGCCTCCTGTAGAATTTAATTCTTTAACTTTATCACCGGTGGAATCCAAATTCTAGATGAAAACCTCAGAATACCTTGGTCATCTTTCTGTGTGCATAACACTTCCCCTACCAAATGATTTATATCTTGATTCATTACATCTTCCTGACATTTCTTTATTTTCTCTAATAATTCCGGTTGGAAAATCATACTGTACACTTTTACTTCCTCAGGCTTGCAAACTCTAATCTCCAATTCCAATTTCTGAAATTCCTTATATATGTCTTCAGGTACTGATAACACATTCAACCTTTCCTTCCGACTCAATGCGTCTGCTACCACGTTCGCTTTACCGGGATGATAATTAATCGAGCAATCATAATCCTTGATCAACTCTAACCATCTCCTTTGCCTCATATTAAGTTCCTTCTGGGCAAATATATATTTTAAGCTTTTGTGATCCGTGAAAATCTCACACTTTTCTCCATACAAATAATGCCTCCAAATCTTCAAAGCGAAAACTATGGCTGCTAGCTCCAAATCATGAGTAGGATACTTCTGTTCATGTGGTTTCAATTGCCTTGACGCATACGCAATTACCTTTTCGTGCTGCATTAGAACACATCCTAATCCTTTGTGAGAAGCATCACTATAAATTACGAAATTCCCTTGATCGTCTGGAAGTGACAAAACAGGTGCCGTGATCAATCGTCGCTTCAACTCCTAAAAACTTTCCTCGTATTTGTCGTTCCATATAAACTTCTCATTCTTTCGTGTAAGCTTTGTTAATGGTATGGCAATCCTTGAGAAATTTTGAACAAATCGACGATAATATCCTGCCAATCCTAAGAAACTTCTTACCCCGGTGGGTGTTTTCGGTCTCTCCCAATTCGTAATTGCCTCGATCTTTGCCGGGTCCACTTTGATCTCTTTATTACTAACTATGTACCCTAAGAACTGAACTTCCTGTAGCCAAAACTCACACTTCGAGAATTTAGCATATAACTTCTTTTTCCTTAAAATCTCCAAAGTCGTTCTCACATGTTCCGCATGATCCTCTTCCGTCTTTGAATAGATTAAAATATCATCTATAAACACAATAACAAACTTATCCAAATACTCCTTGAAAATTCTGTTCATCAGGTCCATAAACGCTGCCGGGGCATTGGTCAATCCAAAAGACATCACTAAAAACTCGTAATGTCCATACCTTGTTCTGAAAGCTGTCTTTGGTATATCTTCTGGCTTGATCTTTAGTTGATGATATCCTGATCTTAAATCAATTTTGGACAAATACTTGGCTCCCTTCAACTGGTCGAACAGATCGTCAATTCTGGGTAACAGATACTTGTTTTTGATCGTAAGCTTGTTGAGCTCCCTGTAGTCAATACACAGTCTCATGCTTCCATCTTTCTTCTTAACAAATAATACCGCGGCTCCCCACGGGGATACACTGGGTCTGATTACTCCTTTTTCTAACAACTCTTGCAATTGCTTCGCTAGCTCTTTCATCTCAATAGGAGCCATTCTGTACGGGGCCTTGGATACTGGTTCTGTTCCGGGTGCTAAGTCGATCGCAAATTCAATTTCTCTATCTAGAGGAAGTCCTGGTAACTCGTCCGGAAATACGTCTGGAAATTCATTCACAACTGGAATATCTTCAAGTTTTGTTGGTTCTTGACTTCTGTCAATCACATATGCCATGAAATGCTCACATCCTTGTCGTAGTAACTTCTTGGCTTGAATTATCGTTAAGAACTTCTTTACTTGTTTTTGACCCTTGAACGGCATTTTTACCATTACCTTCTTATTTCGACAATCTATCTGGGCATCGTGCCTAGATAACCAATCCATCCCTAATATAACGTCAAATTCTCCTAACTTAAATAGTATCAAATCTACACAAAACTTACTACCAGAAATCTCAACCTCACAATTCCCACAAACTTGATTCACAGTTACACGCTCTTAGTTTGCTAATTCCACAGTCATTATTTCATTTAAATACTCTACTGGACAAGTTAACTTGCTAACAAAATCTTGTAAAATAAACGATCGAGTTGCTCCCGAATCTATTAACACTTTGGCACATAAAGAATTCACATTGAGCGTACCTGCCACAACATTTGTATCCTGGATAGCATCCTTCATTGACATGTCGAAAACTCTAGCCCTTGGAGTCTCATTCACTATTGGGGTAGATCCCATAATCCTCAATGTATTACTGACTGGGGCTGGTGTCTTGCAATCCCTGGCCATATGTCCTGGCTTTCCACATTTAAAGCACGTAAATCCAATGGCTGGAACCTTCACTGCTGGATTCCAGATAGGTTGATCCTTATTTGCTGGCTCTCTTGCTGGCTGATTTCGGCACTCCCTCGAATAGTGCCCTTTCTGATTACATGTGAAACATACCACATTCAACTTGTTACAAAATCCCCCATGCTTCTTTCCACAAACTTGACAATCTGGAAAAGTTAATCTCAACTGATTCGGCTGATTCACATTAGCTGGACGGTTGCCCTGGCCTCCGTCTCCTGTATTTTGTCTCCTGAAATTAAAATTTCTCCCTGGCTGAAAATTGCCCTTCTTAAAATTTGAAAACTTCCCTAGTTGTGACTAACCCTCACTTCCCTCAACTTTCCTTTTCTTGCTTTCCTTTTCCTTCTGGAACATCTCACTCTCTGTCTCTGCGATCATAGCCTTCTGTACTACTCCTGCATAGGTATCCAATTCAAAAATGGCTACCTTCCCTCTGATCCATGGTTTCAAACCTTGCTGAAATCTTTTAGCTTTCTTCCTGTCAGTATCCACATACGACGGTACATACCTTGACAATTCCTCAAACTTACCCTCATAATCTGTTACCGACATGTTCCCTTGCTTTAATTCTAAAAACTTCAGCTCCATTTGATCCTGAACAAACTGAGGAAAATATTTTTCTAAAAACAATTATTAAACCTTTCCCAAGTAATAACATATGTGCCTTCAAATGTCTTCACCATTTCCCACCAATAGGTGGCTTCATTCTTCAGATAGTAACTTGCAAACTCAACCTTCTGTTCCTCCTTTACTTTCACTAAGGCAAATGCCTTCTATATTTCCTTTAACCACACATTTGCTTCAACTGCCTCTAAGGAACCCTTGAATTCTGGTGGGTTTACTGCCTGAAAAGTTTTAAAAGTTACCTGGGGGTTGGTCTGTCCTTGCTGTTGTTGTGCCAGGTGAACTGTTTGTTGGGCCAAGATTTGAAGAATCTAGGCTATTGCTGGGTCTATGGGTCCTGGGTTCACATTTGGGTTCGTATCATCTTGGTTATTATTATTGTTAGTTTCTTCATTCTGGGTGTTGGTGCGGGTATTTCTTCTGGGAGGCATTTTCTGTAAAGAATCAAACAACTTATTCAGCTTTTGAATCAAATCTTTGTATAAAAGAAAAGTTTTGTAAAACAGAGGTATCTCTTTTTGAAAATAGTTGTAACTAAGTAAATTGCATGCTTCTTTACAGAATATAAACAGTCATGGAAAACAGGGTACAAGGTATCACAGGGTATAACTGGTGCAATAAATAAGGTAAAGTAAAACAGGCGTGATAAAGTAAATGACAGTGCTGGAAAGGAAAAAGATACTGATATATATAGATCAAAAGTTTTAGGTAGTACAAGCGTAAAGACGCTTCGGAAGTAAAAGCAAAAAGGGTACAACAACCTACTCACTAGTCAGCATAGCTAGTCTATAAATATAATTCAAAAGTCTATTGATACACACTACACACTACTGTACATACTACATAACCATAACAACATTGCTCAGCATCTTCCTCTCTGAATCTCTGACTCAGCTCCAAGGAAACTCTGGTCCTTCCAGCCTCTGAAAGTCCTCCATCACCTCAGTAGCCCAACCCATTAGTACATCAGGGCCTCTTCCAGGTAGTATAGCTCCATGTAGCCTAGCCTCAAGAACCCTCCGTGTTACATGAATCTCCTCTCGAAGCTCCCTTACACCACTATCAACATCTGTAGTCCTAATAATATGTTGTAGCTCTCTGATCTGGGCCAACAAGGAATCACGCTCCAATAGAAGAGCCTCATACCGGTAATAAGGAACTGGGGGCAATGTAGACTGGAATGGGGCACTCACAACTGAATGCCTAGTGGAATCCGAATCAGCTGGTGGGGGTCCTCTGATAGGTGGCCTCATGCCTGGAGGTGGAATAACCTGCAGTGGTACGGGCTGCAACACAGGTGGAGGTAGTATAGCCAATACTGGTGGAACAACAGGACGTGGATCCGAAGACGGCACTCCAACTGAAGGCTCTGAATGATCAGCTGATACAGGAATAAAAGAGTCGGCCATCGCTGCTATCTGAAATTATATCGCAATATAAGAATCTCGAACCACGACACGAATTATACTACTACTGGTTATACCATAACACTCAACCTCTCAACGTTCTATCATTCTATTCCTTACTTCTAATCCTAACCCTCTACCCATTCCCGTCAACCTAGGCTTGTGTCAGTGACTTATAACCTGTAGCTCTGATACCAAACCTGTGGCGCCCTCCAAACCCGGGTCAGAAGTTTGGGGTCCACACACACACACACATCTTATTTATAACCTGCTTATAACAATAATAAAAATAATAATAATATGTAGTGACCCTATTTACCAACTACCACGGATCGCAACAGGTTAAAGTATGCACACAAGCCACACATCTACTTATATTACATATCGCTCAAATCCCAACCATTCAAACTCAAACTGAGTATTAAACTTTATTACAAACTTTTACGGACTTAAATTATTCCAAAAGAAGCCTACTAGCTCAGCTTTCTCAACCTGAACCCCTAGCTCTCACGCTGGACTGGGGATCCTCGTTACCAACTGGTTCCTTTTTAGCTGGAAAGAATATAAACAATATCGCACAAATGAGCTAACTAGCTCAGCAAGTCACAATGACAAAACTGAGAATAATGATCATCAGGTGAACATGATTATGATATCAAGTGAACAATGGATTATGATTTAGAATTGGGTATTATACTCTTAATTTAAAAACCAAGGTTATGCTGCTGATCAGTCACGCACTAACCCCGAGCAAGGCACACAGTATTGCTCTAACTACTGGATCCAAGGCACATATTGGCCTAACTTGACCATTATATGGTCTGACCACGAATCTGGTCCACAATTTTATAAAAACAATCCAATTCTAACATAATAACAGAATAAGCAATAATAAACAATAATCAGAATCATTAACAACAATGAGTGTTTAACAATGAAAGGGTTTCAATCCTTGTAAGGATCAATAAGATAATTTAAAAGCTTGGATGCTGGTATTGAAAGAATTGGATAACAAAGGAATCAACATTTCAGGGTTTCAAAGATTTGGGCTTATAAAGCATATGATACAATGTTTGAGTATATAATTAATTCAGTTTAGTGTTTGGAATTTTTTTTGCATGTATTTGTGGAGTAGTATCGTATACTTGAGGTTCGTGTTTGGGTATACAACAATCAATGGTCTAGAAAGAATGAGGTTCATGGCTCAAGATCAATAACTGGAATCAGGGTTTAGGTTTCTGTGCTTCAAAGCACTTGCAATATTATAGGATTATCAAGTACTGCAATATCTCGAGAAAATTCAGAACACTTTCCTGGTACTAGCTTACTATTCTGCACTCACTTCCAATCACAATCGTCTTACTCCTCAACTACCTGTTTCCCTTTCCTACGCCTTGCCTCTTCTGCTCACATATCATAAACATCTATCAATAATCGACTCATAGAGTCCCATTCAACACATACTTCTGTCTACCCTTCGTTTTACCTAAATCCGATTAACAGATTGAAAGTTATGTAATAATCAAGTAAATACCGAATATATAGACTGATAGTCAATCAACAAGTCACATATAGCACATAATACATCACGTAATCAATGATATATTATTTATAAAGAAGTCTCGGGTCATAAATAGGCTTTCTGATATTTAAAATGATTTTTAAAACATTTTTCGGAATTAAAACGGGTCGTTGGATCAATTTCAGAATAATAAACAGGGTTCGGTTGGCCAATTCTGGCTCCGAAACAATTCTATACTAATTATCGAGCCTTGGAAATAATTTAGAATAATATTTTAAAGCTCAAAACAATTTTTCGGAATTTTTAAATCATTCTTAAGTAATTATATCTAATTAAATAATTAATTAAAATCAATTAATAATTAATTAAATCAATTAATCAATTAATTTCCAAATTAATTGACCAATTAATCGATTAAAAATTAACTGAAATTAAATAACTAATTAATTCAGATTTAATTTTAAATTAAAAATAATTTTCAGAATTAAAATAATAATTTTCAGAATTTTCAGAAATTAAAAATGAATTTTTATAATAAAAATAAATAGGATATATGATTTTTCAACATTTTATAAACAGGAATCCTATTTTTGAAAACTTTGCAAAATACAGGGACTAAACTTCACCATCTTCAAAAATACAGGGACTAAACTGTAATTTTGCAGTTTCAGTCGCCGGAAAATCGGGGGTGGCCGGAGAAGACGATCCCGGCGTCCTCACCCCACCAACACCTCCAGATCAACACTACACAACACCAGGAACTTGTTCATGCATTCAAAACATTCTAATCATCCCTGAACAGGCCGGAAATTGGCCAAGAACATCGCCGGTTTCCGGCGAACATCGCAAATCTTTAAAACACAACTCCCTTCGATTTAAGCATCCTCTGTTAACGAGCTATATATCAATCGATTGCAAATTTTGTAAGGAACACAACCCACTATAAATCAACAGCTAATAACCCCTGAATCAAAAACCCCCAAATTTCAATTGAAAACATTCATACGGGTTATAAACCCTAATTTTGAAATTCGAAATTAAACCCACTTTTGAGCATGTTATTGAACTCCAAATCAGACGTATGACATATGAAAATCATGAGGAAAACAAGCTCTACAACATGCAATCATCAAATCATACAAATAATCATCCGAACAAAAATCCATATTTTTAATAAAATAAATTCGAAAATAAATAAATTTTCAGAAAATAAACCTTTGATTCTGCAGTGAAACAAAGCTCAGAATCTGATAGAACACTTCAAATCCTTCGTTTTGGTTTCTCAAGCTTTGAAAACAGAGATTGGTAACGCCTTCGTTTTGCTGTTTGATTTTTAGAACAGTTTATGTAATTAGGGTTTTTCTCTGAAAATTATAAAATTAACTATCTGCAAATGATTTTGATACGAAATAAAATACGGAAAAAGGCTATTTATAATTACGGGAAATTAGTATCCCGTTGGATCATTCCGGATATAAAACGGTACGTTTATTTATAAAAGCTGGTCCAAACGGTATCGGTTTTCGGGATAATTATCCAAATCAGTACAATTTGTACAACGGTCTTGGTCTCAGCGCCTGGTTACACGTACTACGAAGTGATAATTGGGATAGTTTAATAAAAAACTCCCGTTTATCGAAAATACGGGTTTTATTGATTTACCGAAATGAATATTGTATCAAAAATATTACGCCGGGACCCGCGCAGAATAAACCGTACGCCAGATCGAAAAAGTCGAAACATGGAATATGCTCGGAATATTACAATTAGGTTAGGAAGGAGTTCTCGGAAGAGTTTCGGGTTCCAAAAACGTAACAACGGTTGACGGCAGTGGGTTCCCATTTTTATAAAATAGATTTTAAATACTCGGAAAAAGATTTTATAAATTTCATATGATCCTTATAAATCCATAAATCAACATAAAAATAATTAGGAAAATATGACAATTATCTATGTTTTATTTTGGACATATAAAAATTAAAATGCTCAATTAATATTATTTTTGAATATCCAAGTACAGATAACATTTAACAATTAACTCACAGAATAGATACTGAACACACATAATAATTATTTAATAGCAAAATAATTACACGATATATCCCGGATATTACACCTAACACCCTTAGTATTCATAAAACTTGTCTTCTTGATGTTCTAGCACTTGTATCTTGTCGAAAACCATTGCTTATAGCCTAGTTTGGTATTACTCTTTCATAATATCCAATAGCCTTACTAAAATTCCTTGTCCAAGTTTTTATATAAAAAAACCTTTCAGTTACCCTACTAGAGTAAAAATTAGTGGATCATGGCCCTAGATTTAGTATCATATTTCCAGTATTTCAAGTTGATCTATAATCCCTTGATAAAAATGTTTATTTTGTCATAAATCGGCATCATTTTTTGAAATAAATAAAATGTGGATTTTCAGTCCCAAAGGGGGATAAATGTTTTCTTTGAATAGTGGATCTGGACTGAGACGCGAGTCCTTTCCACACTTATATTAGGCTTAAAAGTTGCCTAGGGATCCCATTAATGTTTTAGAACCCAACGAGGTTCGGGATTACTTCGCGGCTGATCATCGGCTGTAATCCGTAGCGTCATAAAATGCTTTTGATTCAGATATGATTTTGAAAATGTTTTGATACAAGCAAATGATGCCATCACCCAAAGTTTTATCTCTTGTTGTTATTGGTTATGTCTTCACATTGTCATTCTTTAATATATATCTCGATTTATGTTTCGTATCGTATTGTTTAGCACTTATTGAGCATTTGGCTCACTCCTTGCTTTACCCGGATATTACAGCTAGCAGCTATGGTTAGATTCAAGCAGACCGCCCGTAAGACCTGTGACGCTGATGCTTATGTTCGAGCTCAGGTAGAATAAGAGATAGTAGTTTTGTGTGAGGACTCGATATTAAAATCAGTTGTAATAGATGGTAGTGTTGGGCTGTTCCAAACCCTAAACTGTAAGATCTTGGATTTGGTTATGTTTACTTATTTTTAAAATGCTGTAATAGTTATATTTAAATTGTTGGTCAAGTTGGGGGTGTGACAGGTTTTGGTATCAGAGCTACGGTTTAGAGTCCCTGGACAACCCAAATAGGTTATAGGGTATATGTATAGGCTATAGATAATATGCGAGAGAGTAGGCTAAGTAAAATTATTATTAATACTCCTCTTATTGGTTTGTCAGCAAAGGGCGCATTCCTCGTCACCCTCTGGGTCGGACAACACTATTGCTTTCTCCGTGTATGCTGAGTTGAGGCGTGAGTTCGACATGCTTCAGGGAAAGTATGACCGACTGATAGACCGACTTAAGAACGTGTACCCGGACAGCCAAAACTATGAAGGGAAGCCCAAGGAGCAGATGACGGCGAGACTTGAGACCTTGGTTCAGTACGTCAACACTAAGCTTGAGGAGATGCCAGCGCACCGGGACCGCACCAGTCAGTATGTCATTCAGATGGTGGCAGATGAGCTCCAGAGCATTGTGAAGACGCTTCGAGAGGAAAAGATTACCAAGCCCCATTCAGATGGAGTGGAGCCTTAGTTCTTTCCATTTACCTTTTCATGTTGTTGTATCAGACTCCATAGAATTCCCAGTTATTTCCGTTATTTCCTTTAAATAAGCCTGTTGTTCCTAGAATCAGACATTGTCCTAATCCTGATGTATTGTGACCTTTAAATTTCAATAATCATGCACTATTGTTCCATTTGCTCTCAAATGTTATTTTACGCCTTCATATGCATCGCCATATCTGCTTAATTTGAAACTTGACCTCATATGTAAATAAGAATGCCATGCGATACCCTCAAATTATTTTATCATTCATATCTGTTTTGACATAACTCTTATTTCAGGATCATGCCTCCCAAAAAGAAGAACCCAACAACCACATCCACCACAGACCCAAATATTCTTCGATTACTGGAAACTTTGCAACAACAAACCAATGCTATAGCTCAACAACAACTAACTCTTCAACAACAAATTCAAAACCAAGATAACCATGAATCACACCAACCACCCGAACCACCAGTACCACCTAGACAAGTTGTCACCTTCAAGGCATTTCAGAATGTGAATCCACCTGCATTTCATGATACCACTGATCCAGTAATAGCTAAAACATGGATTAAGGAAATGGAAAGGGCTTTTGAGTTGGTACAGTTAGAAGACGATCAGAAGACGCCATATGCTACTTACTTCTTGAAGGGCGAAGTCATCTATTGGTGGGAATCAGTAAAAGCTATGGAAGTAACTCAACAAGTTTCTTGGGAGAGATTTAAGAAGTTATTTCTGGACAAGTATTACCCTAAGTACATGCAGAATCAGATGGAGCTTAAATTTCTTGAGTTGAAGCAAGGGAACATTACGGTACTGGAGTATGAGAAGAAATTCACCGAGTTGTCAAGGTTTGTGACAAAGTATACCAGCACTGAGGAGGAAAAGCAAAGAAATTTCAGCAAGGATTGGAGCCTTGGATCAGAGATAGAGTGGCTATGTTTGAACTTGAAACCTATGCGGGAGTAGTACAGAAAGCTGCTCTGATTGAGAATAATGGGATGCAGTCAAGGAAGGAAAGGGATAACAGGAAGAGGAAGGTTCCATTTTATGGAGAAAAGTCTGAAGCCGGAAGTTCACAAGATCGGAATGTAAAGAGGATCGGATTCCATAAGGGCGGAAATTTTCAAAAGAAGGGAAATTTGGGCAAAAGGCAAGAATCAAAGGGGAACAACCAGGCAAGCCAAGGACAAGTTGGAGAAAACAGGTTCCAGAGACCGGAATGCAAGCACTGTGGAAGAAGGCACCCTGGAGTGTGCAATAAACTGAGCATGACCTGCTATAGGTGTAACCAGAAGGGACATTTGGCAAATGAGTGCAAGATACCGAAGCCAGAAGTTACGTGTTACAAGTGTAGGAAGACTGGACACATAGCTAGGGAGTGCAAGGCAACCGGACCAGTCAAAGCTCTAATGAATGTGGCAAGTACTAGTGCGAGCGTGCCAGCCGAGGTATTGGCGTTACCTCCACCACCTACAACAACCCCACAAGCAACAACAAGGACATTCGATCTGAAGATGAAGGATGCTGTTCAGAATTCTGAAGTGATAGCAGGTACACTTTTACTCAATAATGTCAAAGCTAAAGTATTGATTGATTCGGGAGCAACAAGATCTTTCATATCAGAAACTTTTGTTAATAAACTTTGATGTGATAAAATGGTTATGAGCGAGGTAGTAAATGTGGTAATTGTAAACCAAGAGAAGATTCCTATGAATCAATTCTGTCCGGAATGTGAGATTGATATTTCGGGGTATAAGTTTTCAGCCGACTTGATACTCTTCAAGTTAGGAGAGTTCGATATAACTTTAGGAATGGATTGGTTAGGGAAGAATAACGCCCAAATTAATTGTAAGACCAAGAAAGTGTATTTAAAGACGAAGAGTGGAGAAAAGGTAGT
This sequence comes from Apium graveolens, assembly GCF_009905375.1. Lineage (NCBI taxonomy): Eukaryota > Viridiplantae > Streptophyta > Magnoliopsida > Apiales > Apiaceae > Apium > Apium graveolens. Next base: position 75,737,533 of record NC_133651.1, on the reverse strand, counting down.
AATTAAGGGGCAGAGGCAAGAACAACTATTTCTTATAATCGTCCAGGCTAAGAAGTTACTTAGAAAAGGTTGTGAGTCATTCCTAGCTTATGTAGTGGATTCAGAAAAAGGCAGTCCCAGCATAGAAGATATTCCCGTAGTTAACGAGTTTCCCGATGTGTTTCCAGACGAACTACCAGGCTTACCACCAGATCGACAAATCGAGTTCGAGATCAACCTTGCTCCAGGCATGGAACCAGTTTCAAAGGCCCCATATAGGATGGCACCAGCAGAAATGAAAGAGTTGGCGAGCCAGCTACAAGAATTGTTGGATAAAGGAGTGATACGGCCAAGTACGTCACCATGGGGAGCACCTGTTCTGTTTGTAAAGAAGAAAGATGGGAGTATGCGGCTATGCATAGATTATCGGGAGCTGAATAAGGTAACGATCAAGAACCATTACCCGCTACCAAGAATAGATGACCTTTTTGACCAGCTGAAGGGAGCAAAATGCTTTTCAAAGATTGACTTGAGATCGGGATACCATCAATTAAAGATCAAGGAAGAAGATATTCCCAAGACAACATTCAAGACCAGATATGGGCATTATGAATTCCTAGTAATGCCGTTTGGATTGACCAATGCCCCGACCGTATTTATGGATCTAATGAATCGAGTATTCAAGAAATATTTGGACAAGTTTGTAGTGGTATTCATTGATGACATCCTTATTTATTCTAAGTCAGAAGAAGAACATAAGCAGCACCTCTGGTTAACATTGGAGATACTTCGTCAAGAGAAGTTGTATGCCAAGTTTACCAAATGTGAGTTTTGGTTAAAGGAAGTTCAATTCTTGGGGCACGTCATTGGAAATGAAGGAGTTAAAGTGGATCCGGCAAAGATTGAGGCGGTTATGAGTTGGGAAAGGCCAAAGACACCTACGGAAGTGCGAAGTTTTTTTTTAGGATTGGCAGGGTACTATAGAAGGTTTGTCAAGGATTTCTCAAAAATCGCCACGCCATTGACCAAGTTAACCCGGAAGAATCAGAAGTTCGAATGGAGTGCAGAATGTAAGGATAGCTTTCAAGAGTTGAAAAAGAGGTTGGTAATAGCTCCGGTGTTAGTACTTCCAGATGACCAAGGGAACTTTGTGATATTCAGCAACACTTCACATAAGGGATTGGGTTGTGTGTTAATGCAACACGGTAAGGTGATCGCGTATGCGTCAAGACAGTTGAAACCGCATGAGTTGAAGTATCTGACGCATGACTTAGAACTAGCTGCCATAGTGTTCGCACTTAAGATTTGGAGACATTACCTCTACGGAGAAAAGTATGAAATCTACACAGATCATAAGAGTTTAAAGTACATTTTCACTCAGAAGGAGCTCAATATAAGGCAAAGGAGATGGCTGGAATTGATCAAGGACTACGACTGCTCGATAAATTACCATCCTGGAAAGGCGAATATTGTGGCCGATGCCCTAAGCAGGAAGGAGAGATTGAATATGATGGCAACACCAAAGGAACTGACTGAAGAGATCAAGAGATTTGGAATGGAACTCTGTGATTGTGGAAAAGTTGAAGAAGTTTGTCGTGCAATGACTTTTCAGCCAACACTAGTGGAAAGGATAAAGAAATGTCAAGAAGAAGTAATGGAGAAAGAGAAGAATCAGCTAACTGAAGAAGAGATTGGCACTCAAAAGGACGAACAAGGTATACTAAGGTTTTCCTCAAGAATTTGGGTTCCTCATGTACCTGAATTGAAGAATGAAATCCTACAAGAAGCCCAAAATTCGAAATTTTCAATCCACCCGGGAAGCACTAAGATGTATCGGGACTTAAAGCAGAACTTTTGGTGGCCAAATATGAAGCGAGACATGGCAGAATGGGTTGCGAAGTGTTATACTTGTCAGAAAGTGAAGGCTGAACATCAATGACCAAGCAAATTAATTCAGCCCCTAAAGATTCCAGAATGGAAATGGGAAAATATTGCTATGGATTTTATAGTGGGACTACCGCGAACGAAATCCGGGCATGACGATATATGGGTTATAGTTGATCGTCTTACAAAGTCAGCGCATTTCCTTCCAATTAACGAGAAGTCATCATTGGACAAATTGGTTCATCTGTATGTGCGCGAAATCGTACTAAGGCATGGAGTACCCGTATCGATAGTTTCAGACATAGATCCCCAATTTAACTCGAGATTCTGGAAGCAATTTCAAGAAAGTCTTGGCACGAAGTTGAATATGAGCATGGCATACCACCCGCAGACTGATGGTCAGAGCGAAAGGATAATTCAAACGATCGAAGATATGTTGCGCAGTTGTGCAATCGATTTTGTAGGAAGTTGGGACGACCACTTGCAATTGATTGAATTCTCTTACAATAATAGCTATCATTCTAGTATTGGTATGCCACCATACGAAGCTTTGTATGGGCGAAAATGTAGATCACCGACAAGTTGGGATGAAGTAGGAGAAGGAAGGATTCTCGGCTCAGAATTGGTACAACAGTTGCATGACACAGTCAAGTTAATTCAGAAAAGGTTGCTTGCTGCTCAAGATAGATAAAGGAAGTATGCGGATCCAGCGCGTAAGGATGTTTGATTCCAAGTTGGCGAAGCTGTTTTGCTGAAGGTGTCGCCTAGAAAAGGGTTGTCTAGATTTGGCAAGAAAGGGAAGTTAGTACCTAGATATATAGGTCCTTTTGAAATTTTGAGTCAAGTGGGGAAGGTGGCCTACGAGTTGGCCTTACCACCTCAGTATCAGCATGTGCATAATGTGTTCCATGTGTCATTGTTTAAGAAGTACAATCCTGACGCTAGCCATGTGATAGAATATGAACCTGTAGAAATTCAGGCAGACCTGTCATTTGTGGAGCAACCTGTCAAAATACTCGACTGGCAAGAGAAGAGTCTTAGAAATAAGTCAGTAAAGTTAGTAAAAGTACTTTGGAGGAACCCTAAGGTCGAAGAATCGACTTGGGAGTTAGAGTCTGATATGCGTTCCTGGTATCCTCATCTGTTCTCTTAGATTCAGGGGACAGAATCCCTTAAGGAGGAGAGGATGTTATGACCGGCATTTTTCGTGTAATATTATTTGTGGTTTTGATATAATATTAATGACGAAAGTAAATATGTTCAATGATTGCGCGTTTGTGTTAGTGAGAATTTCTGCATTATAAATTTTTTAAGTATAGTACATGATTTTTTTCAAAGTAAAAGTTTAATTATTTCCTTTATTTTTGATTTATAAGGAATATACTAAGCCTTGGAGAAATTTTCTTTTAAAAGATACTTTGTTCACGAATTTTGAAAGTGGTTTTATAAAATTTCTAAAAATCCAAATTATTTTATGGTATAAATTTTATAATTTTCGAACTTTTATTTTATTATATAAAAATAAATCTTTGAAAAATTGTTGCTTGATAATTATCAAATTACATGAATATCCTTGCATGTAAACTCTCTTCTATTCAACTAAAGGGCTAAAAAGGACAATTACAACCCCACTAACTCTCATCTTGCTAACCAAATTACTCCTTTGTCCTTGCATGCAAAATGGTCTTAGTATGTTGGAAGGTTAATCTTGTCAATTCTCATTTCCACTCACTTATTTCAATCAATCAAAATCATAAAAACCCAAAGTGCAAAGTGTTGTGATCATTCACCCCACTCCACACTCCACCCTCACTCTCTCCTCCCTCCCTCCTCCCTCACCTCTCGACTTCTTCTCCCTCTCGGCAATCACCATAGCCGAAGCCCCCATCCCCTTTCTTTTCTCCATTCTTTCAATCAAACATCCATCTTATATTCAAGTAATCTTACTCCCTACATGTTGTCCATATATATTTCAAAGAGTTTTGAGTAAAAAGTTTAAGTTTTAAGGTTGCATGTCAAGGTTTTAGTTGGAACTCAAAGTACAATCTTGATTCTTATGGATTTAAGGTTGTTTTTGAGAGGACTACAAGGAATGGTTAAATGCCAAGTCTTGAGGAAGAAACTCTTGATGTTGAATGGCCATTTCCCTTCCATTTCATTCGGCCATGACCTTAAGGGAGCCGAATGAATGGTCCTTGAGATCATACTTGTTGCTTTGTTTAATTCTTGTATGTTTTTGTGGTAATGGCATGAATTTTGTAGTGAAAACTTGATGAAACTCTTTGCATGCTAAGTGATCATCTAGATATAGCTTATGCTAGGCTTGCATGTCAATTCCATGATAGAATATATTTAAAAAATATTTTGTTTTGGTTTGTAAAACTCAAAGTTATGCATGCATGTGGATTTCTCTTAGAATGTTAGAAGATTTTGATCATTTGGAAATATTTTGTTAGTAAGCTTTAATTTCAGTAAGGATAAGGTGTTAACCTTGATTAGTGCTCCTTGATGTATGGTAATAATTCGTGTATATATTTTATAAAAATACATAACTTGTTATTTTTAAAAACTTGATAACTTGTAAATTATGAAATGTGATTTCCTTTGTTTTGCCATGTTGCACCTTAGGTAAGGATGATCTCCACCAAGATTATTTTGAGTGTAAGAAAGTTAGTTCAGTAGATCACCATGTTTAAGTCTTGGTTTGGGTATTTGGGTTGTTGGTGGTTGAGTTGTCAAGTAAAAACCTTGGAGAAGGGAGAGTCATAGTTTCTGCAGAAAATCAGTTTAGTACCCTGAGGTTTAAAGTGAGTTTTGACCATGTCATTGATGTGCACTTTGAGGCCCAGGCCACCAGAAGTTAGTATTAGGAGTATATAAAAGGTTTTAGGAGTTGGTTGGAGGTTTGTATGTGGTTTGGTTAGGTGCACAAGTAGAATAACAAAATCTGTCCAGCAGGGGACAGTTTTGTTGCAACTTAGAAATGGGGAGATTTGACCATGTCATGGGTAGGCCCTCATTAGGCCCTGTTGGGACTTAGTTAGAGGGAGTGTCAGAGAAGTTTTTCCAACCATAGTTCATAGGATATGAGTTAGAACCATGTGTCACAAGTTAATTTAAGTCAGGGTGTTTTCTGCCCAGAAAAACAAGGGAACCATGGACTTTAAGCTTAGGCCCAAGGAGGCCCAAGCCAGGCCCTTGAGCCACATCAAGTTTGGGAGATGCCCTAAGATCAGAAGAGTCTTGTGTAAGAGTTTTGGAGGAAAACTTGTAGTTTAAGGGTGTCTAATGCACTCAAGAAACCATAGATATCATTCTGAAATTTACACCAGTGAGCACTTTCACTTATCACATAGTTTTAGAACAATTAGGAGTGAGATTTAGGTGGACCACCATGGTTGTAAGATAGTATAAAGTCAGTAGAGCAGAAGGCCCAAGTGAGGGTCAGTAGGTCTTGAATAGTTTAGTAAAGGCACATCGAGTTAGGAAGCCAAAATTTGGAGACTTTGTCTAGTATAGTGACTAAGTGACTTAAGTTGTGAGTCGAGATCATCCAAGCCTAGTGTTGCATTATGGTGTATGTGGTATTATTTGGTATTAAAATATGATATGTGAGTATATGTGGCTTTGTGTGCAATTATATTTTAAAGATGAATATAAATTAAGTGCATATAGGCCTACGTGCCATTCGTGTTTAAATTCGGGTTGTAAATAGGTTAAGTTGGTGAGAATATATTATAATGAGGATTATTATTATTTATGTAGGATCTCGAGACGAGGGTAAACTTGCCATAAAGGTCGAGTGAAGCTTCCAGTTGCTCCTACCAGTCAGACCAGACCAGCCTTTCTCAAGGCAAGTGATTCAACTTGTCTTTCGTATTCACTACAAATAGTTCATATATATTGATGCAACTATCCTGAGTCATTTTGATATATTTGAATCAAGCATATCTTATGTTTATCTTTGAATCCTATAGAAATACCATGAATCCTCGAGTACGTATTGCAAGTAGTTCAAAAGTCTTATCATGATAATATGTTAAAGTAATTTGAATGCCATGATTAAAATAAAGAGTTGTTACAACACTTGGTCGATCCTCTTGATTAACATGCTAATGATTCCTAAGTATTGATATCTCACCCTGATGCTTGAACCTCTATAGAAACTTTACCTTGATACCTAAAAGCCAATCATTTCTTAAAGTCGTTCATGATTTTTTGATAACCATATCCTTACCTTAAATCTTCATACCCCTCTTTCTTACCCTAAAGTTTGACAATCCTGATATACCTTGAGCTAAAGATCATTTTTTCATACCCTAACACCCTTAGTATTCATGAAACTTGTCTTCTTGATGTTCTAGCACTTGTACCTTATCGAAAACCATTGCTTATAGCCTAGTTTGATATTACTCTTTCATAATATCCAATAGCCTTACTAAAATTCCTTGTCCAAGTTTTTATATATGAAAACCTTTCAGTTACCCTACTAGAGTAAAGATTAGTGGATCATGGCCCTAGATTTAGTATCATATTTCCAGTATTTCAAGTTGATCTATAATCCCTTGATAAAAATGTTTATTTTGTCATAAATCGGCATCAGTTTTTGAAATAAATAAAATGTGGATTTTCAGTCCCAAAGGGGGATAAATGTTTTCTTTGAATAGTGGATCTGGACTGAGACGCGAGTCATTTCCACACTTATAATAGGCTTAAAAGTTGCCTAGGGATCCCATTAATGTTTTAGAACCTAGCGAGGTTCGGGATTACTTCGCGGCTGATCACCAGCTGTAATCCGTAGCATCATAAAATGCTTTTGATTAAGATATGATTATGAAAATGTTTTGATATAAGCAAATGATGCCATCACCCAAAGTTTTATCTCTTGTTGTTATTGGTTATGTCTTCACATTGTCATTCTTTAATATATATCTCGATTTATGTTTTGTATCGCATTGTTTAGCACTTGTTGAGCATTTGGCTCACTCCTTGCTTTACCCTGATATTACAGCTAGCAGCTATGGTTAGATTCAAGCAGACCGCCCGTAAGACCTGTGATGCTGATGCTTATGTTCGAGCTCAGGTAGAATAAGAGATAGTAGTTTTGTGTGAGGATTCGATATTAAAATCAGTTGTAATAGATGGTAGTGTTGGGCTGTTCCAAACCCTAAACTGTAAGATCTTGGATTTGGTTATGTTTACTTATTTTTAAAATGTTGTAATAGTTATATTTAAATTGTTGGTCAAGTTGGGGGTGTGACAAATAAAAGAAGCAACAAAGTGGTTCTCACTGGTATGATAAGAGGAAATGTGTACCTAGCTGATTTCAACTCAACTAAAGCAGAATCTGTAACTTGTCTTCTCAGTAAAGTAAGTCAGGATGAAAGTTGGCTATGGCACAAGAAGCTATCCCATTTAAACTTCAAGACCATGAATGAGTTGGTAAAGAAAGAACTGGTAAGAGGCATTCCTCTAGTGGAGTTTTCAAAGGATGGACTGTGTGATGCCTGCCAAAAAGGGAAGCAGATCAAAGCATCATTCAGGAAGAAACTTGATTCAACAATTGAAAAGCCTTTGCAACTGCTTCACATGGATTTGTTTGGACCAGTCAATGTATTGTCAATCTCAAGGAAAAGATTTTGCCTAGTAATTGTAGATGATTTCTCAAAGTTCTCTTGGACATATTTCCTAAAGTCTAAAAATGAGGCTAGTGAAATCATCATCAATCACATAAGGCAAGTCAACAATCACCCTGATTTCAAAGTTAGAAGAATCAAGAGTGACAATGGAACTGAGTTCTAGAATTCTGTCATGAGAGCATTTTGTGAGGAAAATGGGATTCTGCATGAGTTTTCAGCAGCAAGGACTCCACAACATAATAGAGTAGTGGAAAGGAAGAACAGATCACTTATTGAAACTGTAAGAACAATGCTTGAAGAATCTAAACTACCAACATATTTCTCGGCTAAAGCTATAAATACCGCATGCTACACTCAGAACATTTCTCTGGTTAATCAAGCAAGATGCATGACTCTCTATCAATTGTTCAAGAACAAGAAGCCAACTCTAAACTTTCTTCATGTCTTTGGCTGCAAATGCTATATCCTGAGAAATCAAACTGATCAAAATGGGAAGTTTGATGTAAAAGTAGATGAAGGATTTTTTGTTGGATATGCTGTTGGTAAAGCATATAGAGTCTACAATCTAAGAACCAACATTGTTGTGGAATCTATACATGTTGTGTTTGATGATAAAAAGATTGAAGGACTGAAAGATGAAGATTACTATGAGAGCCTCAAATTCGACAATGTGGAGATGGTTAGTGATGACAGTGATGATGAAAGTGATCAAGAAACAATGTCTAAGGATAATGCAGACAAATCTACTACCAATGAAGCACAAAACTCAACATCTGTCGAGTTTCATAATGCTTCATCCGTCGGAAGGCAATCTGCGTTATCAGTCGGGAGATAACTTGCCTCATCCGTCAGTACTCAAAATTCACCATCCGTCGGGTTATCAAAAGGAGCAGGAGGTCAAGATAGATCACCTATAGAAAGTTCCCCTTTCTCAAATCAAAGATCCACAAACTCAGGGGGAGTTTCTAGCAATCAAAATTCAATCACACATCAAGACAACTATGAGGTCTCTTCATCTAGAGCTAATCTACCTTAACAAAGGAAATGGACAAAAGATCACCCCTTTGAGCTTATCATTGGTGATGTTTCTTCTAGAGTTCGAACAAGAAGAGCAACTCAGGAAGAATGTCTATACAACAGCTTTCTTTCCAAGGAAGAACCAAAGAAGGTAGAGGAAGCTTTGTTGGATCCTGATTAGATTTTAGCTATGCAGGAGGAGCTAAACCAATTTGAAAGGAATAATGTATGGAAGCTGGTATCCAAGCCTAAAGGAAAGAATTCAATAGACACCAAGTGGGTATTCAGAAACAAGATGGATGAAAATGGCATAGTAGTCAGGAATAAAGCTATATTGGTTGCTAAGGGCTATTATCAGCAAGAAGGAATTGATTTTGATGAAACATTTGCTCTTGTTACAAGACTTGAAGCCATCAGAATCTTCTTAGCCTATGCAGCCCATGCCAATTTCAAGGTCTATCAAATGGATTTCAAAAGTGCCTTTCTGAATGGAGATTTGGAGGAAAAATTATAATCAGTCAACCTCCTGGTTTTGAAGATCCAAATTTTCCAGAGTATGTCTATTATCTTCTGAAAGCACTTTATGGACTGAAGCAAGCACCTAGCGCCGGGTATGACACTTTATCAAAGTTCCTTTTGGGAAATCACTTCACAAGAGGTACTGTAGATAAAACTTTATTTTTCAGAAATGTTAATGGCTCTAGTATACTTGTTTAAATTTATGTAGATGATATTATTTTTGGCTCTACAGATGAGAAACTTTGCAAAAAGTTTGCCAAATTGATGCAAAGTAAGTATGAAATGAGTATGATGGGAGAACTAACTTACTTTCTTGGTTTACAAGTTAAACAAGTTAGTGATGGAATATTCATTAGTCAAACTAATTATATTTTTGAACTTTTAAAGACGTTTGATCTAATGGATTGCACATCTGCAAAAACTCTCATGGCCACTGCAACTAAGCTTGAATTAAACACTACTGAAAAGTCTGTGGATATTTCAAGTTATAGAGGCATGGTTGGCTCACTTTTGTACTTAACAGCTAGTAGGCCAGATATAATGTTTGCTACATTTTTATGTGCTAGATTTCAGGCTGATCCTAGAGAATCTCACTTGATAGCTATTAAGAGAATTTTCAGATATCTCAAGGGAACACCAAACCTTGGCATTTGGTACCCTAGAGATTCTGGTTTTGACCTAACTGGTTATTCAGATGCAGATTATGCAGGTTATAGAATTGATAGAAAGAGTATAACATGAACCTGTCAATTCCTAGGAAACAAGCTTGTGTCCTGGTTCAGTAAAAAGCAAAATTCAGTTTCTACTTCTATAGTTGAAGCTAAATATATTGCTGCTGGCAGTTGCTGTGCACAGATTTTATGGATGAAAAATCAATTGCTAGACTATGGTTTGCAAGTTGAGAGAATTCCTATTTTCTGTGATAACACAAGTGCAATTGCCATCACTGAAAATCCAGTGCAACATTCAAGGACAAAGCACAAAGATATCAAGTACCATTTCATAAGGGAACATGTAATGAATGGTACTGTGGAACTACCTTTTGTTCCAAGTGAGAAGCAACTTGCAGATATCTTTACCAAGCCACTGGATGAATCCACCTTTTTAAGGCTGGTAAGTGAGTTAGGTATGCTTAATTTTTCTTAGATTTATCTGAGTTATTTTGCAAATTGTTATGCAGCCAGAAATTTAATTGATTTTTCAGTCTTGGATGAAATATTGGCTAAGTCAAAATTTACATCTCGACGGATGACCCTTATCCATCGAGTTTAGTCATCCGTCGATATACTATTTGCTAATGAAAATCAATTACTTTTCTGGAATCTTTTAAAACTCGACGGATAACAGTTTATCCTCATCCGTCGAAGTGTCTTATCTCAGCCGTTAATTCCCTATACATTATCCATCGAGTATACTTACAGTTTGTAAGCATTACACGACGTATAATGGGTGGAATTTTTACAGTTTATTTTTAAATGGCTATTTTAGGCAATTTTCTATTGGTTAATTTACTTTACTTTATTATTTTGATCAGTTATTTTTGAGATAGTATAAAAGCTTATTTCATTGCAATTGTTTTCTTTTATCATTCTCAAATTCAACTGCTCTAATTTCATTCTCTCTCAAGCAAACACTCTCCTTCTCTTCAAGCTTTTATTCTCTAACAATGACACATGTAGTAAAGATTATGTCTCAAACTGGGTTCATTTATGAGAAGAACAATTTCACTGCATTGGTCAATAAGGGTATTCAGCAATCAGAGGACTACCACAAGATGATGGACTTTGTGAAGAATTGCAAGCTCAATTACGCCATGCTAGAATCACCCACAATCTTCTGTGAAGTTGTTGAAGAGATGTGGACCACTGTTACCTACAACTCTACAGATAAGACCATCACTCTAACCATTAAAGGTAAAGAATTCTGTATCAATAGTGATGTGATAAAAGCATGTTTCAAAATACCTGATAACAATGTGACTTCACCACACACTGACACTGATATAATCAATATGCTTAATTCCATTCACTATGCACTTTCCACTTCTAAAATGAGTGATATTAGGAGAATGGGTCTTAGGAAGGAATGGAGTTTCATGTGTGATGTAGTTACAAAAGTTTTCTCTGGAAAAATCAGTAATTTTGATTCAGTGAACATTTCCATGCTTAACATGCTATACATGCTAGTTACAGATAAATTTTATAACTTCAGTGACCTTATCTTGTTTGAGTTAGGTTATAAATTAGGAGAGTTAAATAAAAAAGGGAAGAATGTTTATTATGCCAGATTTTTTATGTTATTGGCTAACCACCTCTGTGCAAAAAGAGTTCTTGAGAACCCTAACAACAAACTGGATTGTTGGGTTCAAGAGAGGAGGATCATTGCAGATTTGAACAAGGCCAATCATCACAAGGATGTGCCAATGTTCTACTTTCCTATAATGCAGGCACCTCAGGTAAGTGAGGTAAGTTCATCCATCCCTACAACTATTCCAACCTCCACTATTTCTTTGAATTCAGGAGTAGCTATGACAACTGTGTCAATGACCAAACAGTTGCCTACCAAAGCCTCCAAACCTACTACTATTTCCAAATCTAAATCAAAGAAAACCCCCTCTGGTATCTCTCAAAAGATGCCAGTTGAAAAATCCACAAAAGCAAAATAGGGGAGTGTGCAGGAGGGAAAGTCAGGTGAGGAAAGGGGTGCACATCAAAGAAACCCCAAGAATAAGGTTGGAGAGTTGAGTGAATCCCAGCCTAGCCACACTGCAGTTTCCCAACAAACTACAGTGCTTAAAAAGGACAAAAGCTCACTTCTAGCTGCATCCTCCCAAAAGGATGTAGTTATTGAACAAAGCTCTCAGCCAAGAGCACAGGCCAAAAGGGTTAGGGACACAAGCTCACCCCAAACTTATACAAGAAAGAAGAAATCTAAAACCTCTGGGGATACGCAGGGCACACACAGTGCAAACTGGTGCTAAAGACACAGTCCCTGCAATCTCTCAAATTCAGTTTGATGTGGCTCCAATAAATGTGGAGTCACAGCCAAAATCTCTAGTTATAGAAACACCTCATACACCATACTCACCAACAAACTCTCTAGATGTGGATATGATAAACACATCAATTCCTGATTCCCCTTCTTTAACTCTGTTGGGGAAGCCAAAATCTAGTACAAGTGAGCATCATCAGTTAGATGATTTGTTGGCTCACTTGCCAATTCTTTCAGAAACTATTGTGACATCTGTGCCCAAAATATCTTCAATCAGCACAGAGTCAACAATAGTTTCTCTTTCCAACTCATTCATTTCTACTCTCTCGACGGATATTGCTCATCCGTCGAGTAGTGATTGTATCCCGATGGATAAGCCTAACAGCAGTTATCCGTCGGATAACACTACCACTCACTCGATGGATATCACTCATCCATCGAGTATCTCTGCACAACTTCAAACTTCAATTATTTCAAGTGCAGAAGATCTAGTGGTTGTACAGTCACTCCTAGGATTGAGAAAGCAGAGTGCTATGAGTGAGAGTCTGGGTTGCTCCCAGGAAAAAGGAGAGGAAATGAGTGAAAATCAGCAATCCATTTATTCAGGATTGGCAAAAGGGAGTGAGAGGAGTCCCACCTTAGTAGGTGAAGGTGAGGGTGGGGAGACAGGGTGAGACCCTGATAAAACAAAAGAGAGGATATGAGAGAAAAGTAGGTACAGAGGATATAAGGGTGGATTCAGCCATTGTTCATGAGTTAATGATTGTGGATGATGCTGAAAAGGAAAGACAATTTCAGCAACATTACAAAGCTGTAATTGATAACATTTCCTTGGATGCTGACACTTTTACTCATCCTGTGTCAGCCTATCAATTGTTGGCTGCTCAAGGCAATGAAGAGGCAGAAAAGACTTTGAATCTGGTGCATACTTCAGAATCTCTACAAAGGGATAAAGCTGCTGTCAATTTAATGCCTCTTATAGCTGGTGAGCCATCTGAGGAATTTGGAGTACATTCTAATGATGATGAGTCTATTTCATTTGATGGAAGCATGAACTTAGGGGGAGATGAAGGCCCAAGTTCTATTCCAGATTTATCTGAATGGGCCTTGACAAAGGAGTCTACACCAGGATAATTTAACGTATCATTGGTCAAACAAATCATGACTATCCAAAAGGCCATTTAGAGGAGCTCAAATGCTGGTACCAAGGCTATTCTTCAAGCTCACCTAGATTCTCTACATCTAATAAAGCTACAGCAATTAAGACAGAATCTGAGTGTAGATGAACTCAAAAATGATATAGCTGACTTCAAGACGTACAACTCTGAGAAGCTGGATTCAGTCATGCCATATGGTACCATGCATGATCTATTACTGAGACTGAGAAGAGAATCAGATGCTGAAAAGAAGCTGGCCAAGTTGGAAGATAGAGTTCAAGTTATTGAAAATTCTGTGGCCACCATTCTTCAAAATTAACAGTCTCAGACCAATCTTCTCATGCAACTGGCTAAAGCACAAGGCCCGACTCCTCAACTTGATGATAACAAAAAGGGGGAGAAAGGACCAAGTGAGGGGCAAAAGCTTCAGATACAAATAACTAAGGTAATTGTGCCATCAATTACTGTCTCAAAGCCACCAGTTGCAGATGGTATAGATCTGATTCAAGCAGCAGCAACAAACTTGAAAGGTGCTGAGAAAGAAAAGTTGAGTTTGATCAACTGGGAGAAGATTGATGAGGAGATACAGGAGAAGTTCCAACTTGTCAAGGAGCCAGTTAAGTCAGCCATCCATCACTCTCAAGTCAAGCAAATCAGTGTGAATGAGATGAGCATGAACTATCTGGAAAGAGGACAATCTTCCTGCATCAAGTCTCCAAAGGCTGAAATGATTCTTAAACCAAGGGCAAACTATTCAAAATCATCCCTGAAGAACCCCTTGGATACTGTGTATGAGACACCCAAGCCTGATGAGAAGAAGCTTCTGTCAAGATCAATTATTTTCTACAAAGATCCAACTGATTCAGCTTCAAAAAGGAGAATTGCTAAGATATTCAGAAATGGAAAGGAAATTTATGTGGTAGCTGGACATCCTCAATTTGCTCAAGCAAAGAGAGAAGAAAAAGCCAGATTGAAGCAGGAAAAGAAGCAAGCTATTCTAGATGCAAAGAAGGCTAAACAAAAGAAAGAGCAGATTGTTATCTTAGCCAAGCTACAGGCTGTGAGTTCATCCCAACAAATTCCCTCTCAACCATCTGAAGCTACTGAATCAAGGGAGCGAGTTGAAGAACAGAAGAAATCTCCAAGGAAGAAAGAATTGGCTAAAAGAACAAAAAGGAAGCTGGATATTGCTGACAAGGAATTGGGGGATCAATTTCCTAAGAAACCCATACCAGCTACAACTCAAGCATCAAAGCCCTCTGTGGTATTTGAAGATATAAGGGTGGTAGATCCCTACAGGAATATTCATGGTGAACCTATTATGCCCAAGGATGAGCCAATAGAATGGGATAATATACCAATTCCTGACTTCAGACTACCAATCCTTAGCAAGACAAAAAGGACAAAGTCAAGGGTAGTCAAGAAAGTGAAGCTGTCACCCCTTAAATCCAAATCTGTAGTCAAATCTCAGCACAAAGTCAATAAGGGAGACTACTTGTACTTCTGTGACATCAAACAATTTTATGATCTAAACCTCTATCTGGATGAACTAGATGAAGTGAGGGGGATTGATGCATACAGAAACCTACTTGAAAGGTTAGTGTTCAAGTACAAAGGAGGAAAGGAGATTCAGTGGCCACTTCATTGGATTCTTCAAGAGAGCCAAGCTGTACTGATTAAAGTTTATTCATCCTTCAAGAAGAACTTTGGGTTCAATGTCACTGCAAGAAGACTAGTATTGAAGAAGATTGAAGAACTAAGGAGTGTTAGAGCTAAAGATGCACTCCCAAAGACTCTAATCATCCCATACACAGGGAGAAGGGTGCATCTAAGGCCCTACTGGCTGATGGAGTTCATAGATGATAAAGGTGTGAGTAGATTCTTCAGATTAGAAGACCAACTGAGCATCTCCAGCAATAAGACTCTCTTGGAAATGCAAGAAAAGCTAAATCTCTCAGAATCTGATGAACGGAAATTCCACACGCAGCTCCAAAATCAGATTGATGAAAACAACAGAAAGCTTGGAAGAAGATCCAGACCTTCAAGGAACTAGATAAATCTGCTCAGGCTAGAGGAGCATCTTGAAAATGACTGTGAGCCAAACTTTGTACATTTTGATTAATTGAAGCACTTTCAATATTATCTACTTTTCTTTAAAGCTGTATATTTAGGATGTTTTGTTATCATCAAGTATCTCTTAATTTATGGCTACAATTCCAGTAGACATAAATTGGGGGAGATTGTTGTGCATATGTTGTGTACTTGAAATAAAGTAGCACTCGACGGATAAGAATTTTAGTCCCGACGGATAAATCTATAGTTCCGACGGATAATGATTTATTATCCATCGAGTGAGTAGCTTATGTAATAATGAGTCTGTAGCACATTTCTGCATACACCTTTGTATAGAGTCTGTAGTAGCATATAAGTCATGTGGACTTTAACTAGATATGCAGAATTGGTTGATTAATTGTACATAGATGATGTCTTGTAATTCTACATAAGTGAAATGAAGTCAAGTGCCTGATTGCTACCCGACGGATAAACTACAAAGCACCCGACGGATGATCAACAACCCGACGGATGATCAACAATCCGATGGATGATCATGAACCCAACGGATAAAGAATTCAAACATCAGTTGATAGTGACAACTGGTCACATGCATCGGGATGTATGAAAATGGAATGAGGAAGCCTATTAACTGGGTAATAGAGAACAAAGTAACAAAGCATTAAAACTGATAGTTTTTATAATGATTCTATCTTTTGACTTTGTAATCTTGGTAATATATAAACCAAGAAGTAGCAAATAGAAACTAAAATCTGAGATACAAAAAGTGAGAAACATTTGTAAGCAGAATTATTAGCATTTCTCTGTATTCTCAGTAGTTCAAATTTGTAAGCAGCTGTGAGCATTCTTACACACAGAGTTCTCTCGATATAATATATATCTCTGGTGAAATTATTTAAATCCACCAGAAAGTTTTTAAAGACTCTTGCTTTTAATTACTTATGTTTTGATTCACTTAAGTTTTTATTCCGCATTGTGCTAATCAAAACACTTATATTTGTATTCGAGTTTGAACATTTTTATTTTAAGAAAAAGGTTCAAGAATTCCATTCAACCCCCCTTTTGTAATTCTTGCTATATTGTTAAGGGACTAACATGAACTGTTGTGTCATCTGTGCCTAAAATATCTTCAATCAGCACAGAGTCAACAATAGTTTCTATTCCCACCTCATTCATTTCTACTCTCTCGACGGATATTGCTCATCTGTCGAGTAGTGATTGTATCCCAACGGATAAGCCTAACAGCAGTTATCCGTCGGATAGCAAAACCACTCACTCGATGGATATCACTCATCCGTCGGGTATCTGTGTACAGCTTCAAACTTCAATTATTTCAAGTACAGAAGATCTAGTGGTTGTACAATCACTTTTAGGATTGACAGAGTAGAGTGTTTTGAGTGAGAGTCTGGGTTGCTCCCAGGAAAAAGGAGAGGAAATGAGTGAAAATCTGCAATCCATTTATTCAGGATTGGAAAAAGAGAGTGAGAGGAGTCCCACCTTAGTAGGTGAAGGTGAGGGTATGAGGGTGGGGAGCCAGGGTGAGACCCTGATGCAACAAAAGAGAGAACATGAGAGAAATGCAGGTACTGGAGCAAGAAGGATGGATGTTGTTTCTAGTGAGTTAATGAATGTCCAGGATGCAGACAGGGAAGGACTATCTCAGCATCCTAAAGCTGTTATAAATTCTACTTCTCTTGATGCTGAGGCATTTACTCACCATGTTCCAGCTTATCAAATTCTAGCTGAACAGGGCAATGATAATGCAGAAAGGATGCTCAATCTGGTGCATACCACCCAGTCTATGCAAAGGGCTAAGAATGCCATCACATTTTTGCCCTCTATAGCTGGTGATGTGGACTATGAGACTGGGGGTTCAACTGATTTCTTTGGAGATGGGAGTGGGGATAGTGAAGATGAAGCAATGGACATAGGGGGAGAAGTAGTCTCAAGCTCAAGGTCAAGTATGCCATCATGGACATTCTCAAAGAACTGTGATGAGCATTACTTCAAGACAATCCTGATCCAGTTAATCAATCAGACAAATACTGCTCTTCAAACCACTACCAATGCAAGCACCAAGAAGCTCCTTCAGGCACATCTTGCCTCCCTGCAACTTCAGCAAATACAAGGCCTCCAGCATGCTAGAGATGTGGATTCTATGAAGGGTGATATTGAGGAGATGAAGAAGGCTATTTCAGACATGATAGATTCTAAACTTCCAGAAGCTACAATGCTTGACATCAAGAGGCAATTAAGTAAAAATTCTGATCTGTCAACCAAGATAGATGCCTTAAAAACAAGAATGTCAGCCATGGAAGCATCTTTGACTACCATTCATCTCCATCAAGCCCAATAGACAAATCTATTTCAAAAATTGGTGGCAGCTCAAACTCCCTCCATAACTCAACTTGATGATAACAAAAAGGGGGAGAAAGGACCAAGTGAGGGGGAGAAGCTTCAGATACAAATCAGTAAAGTAATTGTGCCTTCAATTACTATCACAAAGCCACCAGTCACAGATGGTATAGATCTGATTCAAGTAGCAGCAGCCAACTTGAAAGTTGCTGAGAAAGAAAAGTTGAGTTTGGTCAACTGGGAGAAGATTGATGAGGAGATACAGAAAAAGTTTGAACTTGTCAAGGAGCCAGTTAAGTCATCCATCCATCACTCTCAAGTCAAGCAAATTAGTGTGAATGAGATGAGCATGAACTATCTGGAAAGAGGACCCCTTGGACACTGTGTATGAGACACCCAAGCCTGATGAGAAGAAGCTTCTGTGAAGATCAATTGTCTTCTATAAAGATCCAGCTGATTCAGTTTCTAAAAGGAGCATAGCTAAGATTTTCAGAAATGGGAAAGAAATTTGTGTGGTGGCTGGACACCCTCAATTTACCTAATCAAAGAGAGAAGAATAAGCTAGATTGAAGCAGGCTGCTCTAGATGCTAAAAAGGCTAAACAAAAGAGAGAGCAGATTGCTATCTTGGCCAAGCTACATGCTGTAAACTCATCACAACAAATTCCCTCTCAATCATCCGAAGCTACTGAATCAAGGAAGCAAGTCGAAGAACAGAAGAAATCTCCAAGAAAGAAGCAATTGGCTAAAAGAACTAAAAGGAAACTGGATATTGTTGACAAGGAATTGGAAGATTAATTTCCTAAGGAATTCACACCAGCTACAACTCAAGCAACAAAGCCCTTTGTGGTATTTGAAGATCTAAGGGTGGTGGATCCCTACAGGAATATTCATGGTGAACCTATTGTGCCCAAGGATGAGCCAATAGAATGGGAGAATATACCAGTTCCAGACTTCAATTTACCAATCCTTAGCAAGCCAAAAAGGACAAAGTCAAGAGCAGTCAAGAAAGTGAAGCTGTCACCTCTCAAATTCGAATCTGTAGTTAAAACTCAGCCCAAAGTCAATAAGGGAGACTACTTGTACCTGTGTGACATTAAAGAATTTTCTGATCTAAACCTCTATCTGGATGAACTAGATGAAGTAAGAGGTATTTATGCAAACAGGAACCTACCTGAAAGGTTAGTGTTCAAGTACGAAGGAGGAAGGGAGATTCAGTGGCCACTTCACAGGATTCTTCAACAGAGCAACTGATTAAAGTTTATTCATCCTTCAAGAAGAACTTTGGGTTCAATGTCACTGCAAGAAGACTAGTATTGAAGAAGATTGAAGAACTAAGGAGTGTTAGAGCTAAAGATGCACTCCCAAAAACTCTAATCATCCCATACACAGGGAGAAGAGTGCATCTAAGGCCCTACTGGCTGATGGAATTAATGGATGACAAAGGTGTGAGAAGATTCTTCAGATTAGAAGACCAATTGAGCATCTCTAGCAATGAGACTCTCTTGGAAATGCAAGGAAATCTAAATCTCTCAGAATCTGATGAACTGGAATTCCACAGGCAGCTCCAAAATCAGATTGATGAAAACAACAGAAAGCTTGGAAGAAGATCTAGACCTTCAAGGAACTAGATTAATCTGCTCAGGCTAGAGGAGCATCTTGAAAATGACTGTGAGCTAAACTTTGTACATTTTGATTAATTGAAGCACTTTTCAGTATTATCTACTTTTCTTTAAAGTTGTATGTTTAGGTGTTTTGTTATCATTAAGTATCTCTTAATTTATGACTACAATTCCAGTATACCTAAATTGGGGGAGATTGTTGTGCATGTGTTGTGTACTTGATGATTACATAAACAAAACACCTAAGTAGATTTTACTTAGTGAAATAATGTAGCACTCGACGGATAAGAATTATAGTCCCGACGGATAACTCATTATAGTCCCGACGGATGATGACTTATTATCCATCAAGTGAGTAGCTTATGTAATAATGAGTCTGTGGCACATTTCTGCATACACCTTTGTATAGATTCTGTAGTAGCATATAAGTCATGTTGACTTTAACTAGATATGCAGAATAGGTTGATTAATTGTACATAGATGATGTCTTGTAATTTTGCATAAATGAATTGAAGTCAAGTACGAAAATAGCTACCGACGGATGATTAACAAAGTCATCGACGGATGATCAAATAGCTATCAACGGATAATCAATAAAGCCATCAATGGATGATCATAAACTCGACGGATGATCATGTACTTAATGGATAAAGAATTCAAATATCCGTTGACAGTGATAACTAGTCACATGCGTCGCAGTGTATGCAAATGGAATGAGGAAGTCTATTAACTGGGTAATAGAGAACAAAGTAGCAAAGTGTTAGACTCGATAGTTTTTATGATGATCCTGTCTTTTGACTTTGTAATCTTGGTAATATATAAACCAAGAAGTAGCAAATAGAAACATAGATCTGAGATACAAAAAGTGAGAAACATTTGTAAGCAGAATTATTAGCATTTCTCTGTATTCTCAGTATTTTATATTTTTAAGCAGATGTGAGCATTCTTGCACACAGAGTTCTCTCGATATATATTATATATCTCTGGTAGAATCATTCAAATCCACCAGAATTTTTTTAAAAACTCTTGTTTTTAATTACTTGTGTTTTGATTCACTTAAGTTTTTATTCCGCATTGTGCTAATCAATACACTTATATTTATATTCGAGTTTGAACATTTTATTTCAAGAAAAAGTTTCAAGAATTCCATTCAACCCTCCTTCTGTAATTCTTGTCATATTGTTAAGGGACTAACACTGTATATATAGGGAATTAGGAATTAGTTTTGGAAAAGAAACGGGATTCAATTAAGGGAATAATGGGAGTAATAGGGGTAATGGAATTGATTTGGAGAAGGAAATATGGAAGTTGAGGGAGTAAAATTCGGATGAGGTTTATTTTGTCTTTGAATTTTCATTTTTTCTATTTTTTTTAAGTTCAGGGAGCCAGCGCGGCCGGCAGCGCGGGTGCGCTGTGCTTCTGGAAAACCAGCGCGGCCTCCCGCATACTATCGCGGGTGCGCGCAGTTATTGAAGTTTTAGCACGGCCGCCCTACTTCCCAGTGCGGGCGCGCAATGCTACTGTAGTTGACACACATTTTTTTCATTTTTCTGATTTTTTGGAGTTTTCTTCTTTTTGTCTTCTTCCTCTATCTACTAATGTACAACAAACTTGGGTTGCCTCCCAAAAAGCGCGTGGTTTATGTCGTTAGCTTGACGTAAAATTCCTGAGATCAAGTTGACAATAAAATGGTAATAATCACATCACGGTTTGCTGTATCCCTATAGTAATGCTTCAAACGTTGTCCATTCACCTTAAATGCTTGGCCTGGATCATTCTCAAAAATTTCCACCGCTTCATGTGGAAACACAGTTCTGACAACAAACGGTCCTAACCATCTTGACTTCAACTTTCTAGGAAAAAATGGAGACAAGAGTTGAAAAAAAGAACTTGTTACCCCGGAACAAATTATTTGAGCACTAGACCCCTATCGTTCCACCTCTTGACTTTCTCCTTATATATTTTGTTGTTCTCATACGCTAGAAGTCGAAACTCGTCGAGTTCATTTAATTGAAGCATCATTTTCTTTCCAGCTGCATCCATATCAAGGATCAACTTCTTCAAAGCCCAATATGCTTTGTGTTCTAGCTCCACAGGCAAATGACATCCTTTACCATAAACGAATTGAAACGGTGACATGCCTAGCGGAGTCTTGTATGTTGTTCGATACGCCCAAACAGCTTCATCCAGCTTCAAAGACCAATCCATCCTTGATGGACATATAACTTTCTCTAGAATACGCTTGATATCTCTGTTAGATACCTCATCTTGACCATTAATCTGAGGATGGTTGGCTGTAGCAATGCGATGATTCACATTACATCTTTGCATCATGGCAGTGAACTTGCGATTGTAGAAATATGGTCCTTCGTCACTGATTATCACTCTTGGAGTCCCAAATCTTGTGAATATCTGCTTATGAAGAAAATTAAGCACTACCTTTGCATCATATATCAGTAAAGCCTTGACTTGAACCCATTTCGAGACATAATCAACCGCCAAAAAGATATACTGATTATTGCAAGATGAGACAAATGGCCCCATGAAGTCAATTCCCCTAACATCGAAGACCTCAACCTCGAGAAGCACATTAAGAGGAATCTTATCCCTCTTGGACATATTACCCACACGCTGGCAGGGATCACACTTCAAAATGAACAGATGCGCATCCTTAAACAATGTAGTCCAGAAGAATCCTGCTTGAAGGATACGAGTTGATGTCTTCTCTCCTCCGTAATGGCCTCCATAAACAGTTGAATGACAGTCTCGCAAAATCCCCTCTATTTCGTTGTACAAAATACATCTCCTGATGATTTGGTCAGCTCCTTGCCTAAATAAAAATGGCTCATCCCACATGTACCGCTTCACCTCATGAAGAAACTTATTCCTTTGAGTAGAAGACAAGCCTGGAGGCATAATATTGCTCAAAAGGTAGTTCACAATGTCTGCGAACCACAGTCCTTCCTCTTGCATCCCAAGCAACTGCTCATCGGGAAAAGACTCATTTATCAATGTCTTATCCTGTGAAGTCACACTTGGATCTTCTAAACAAGAAAGATGATCACCGACTTGATTCTCAGTACCTTTCTTATCCTTGATCTCCAACTCAAAATCCTTAAGTAAAAGAACCCATCGAATCAATCTAGGCTTCGAGTCCTTCTTGGAGACAAGATAGCGCATAACAACGTGATTAGTAAAAACTGTCACCTTCGTCCGAAGAAAATAAGATCGAAACTTCTCAAAACCGTAGACAATTGCTAAGATTTCTTTTTCGGTAGTAGTATAGTTTAGTTGAGCACCATTGAGGGTCTTACTAGCATAGTAGACCACATGAAATATATTGTTCTTCCTTTACCCAAGAACTGCTCCAACTGCATAGTCACTTGCATTACACATCATTTCAAAATGTTCATCCCAATTAGGTGCAATTATGACCGGTGCCGTGATCCAGCTCTTCTTCAAGCTCTCAAAACAGCTAGGCACTCATCATCAAACTTAAAAGGGACAACTTTCTCTAGAAGATTGCACAACGGTTTATAGATTTTAGAGAAGTCCTTGATGAACCGCTTTCTACCTACATGGTCAAGAAAGCTGAGGACTCCCTTAACAGTAATTGGTGGATGAAGGTTTTTAATGACCCTCACCTTGGCTTTGTCCACCTCAAGACCCTTACTAGAGACTTTGTGCCCAAGAATGATGCCCTATTGCACCATTGTTAGGAATATGTGTATTAGTTTGATGATAAGTTCAACAAAACACTTAAGTAGAAATCTGGTGTTTGTAGCCTCAACGGATAAGACCATTCTGGCTATCCGTTGAAGGAGTAGCTTTACTTAGAAATAAGTTTAGTATTGTAGCACATTTCATTCTCTGTATTTAAGTTGTAATTCTTAGATGTTGTGGGAAATTATAAGTCATGTTAACTACTAGTGGATATGCAAATAGGAGGGCTAATTGTAAATATTTCATGCCTTGTAATTGTGTATAAGTGAAGTAGTATCAACTGATATTAAAGGGCTTTAACGGATAAGAAACAAAGCTTCAACGGATGTCTCTAAAGCTTCAATGGATAACATCCATCAATGGATGAGTGCATCAACGGATAAAGCTTCAACTGTTAATGCATCAACGGATAAAGCCATCAATGGCTAAAAGCTTCAACGGATGTTAAGTTCAATAGAAGTTGATAGTGACAATTCATAAGCTGACAGAGGCACATGGGTTGACAGAGACAAACTAGAATGTGGCAGCCTCTAGGAGGAATCAAGAAAAAGCAGCATTTCCATTCTGGTGCAAATAAGGAAGTATTCAAAGATTCACAGCTAAACCTAAATTGCATTGGATAGAGAAATGAAGAAGAAACATGTGAAGAATCTTTTAATTGTATTTTACAGTTTTGTCTTCACTTGTAAACTTGGTGTTATATAAACCAAGTAGCAGCTAGTAATTATATGTTGAGTTTTCCAGAGCTGTTTAGAAAAATCCAGAGAGAAAACCATCTAGTTTGTACTAGGAAGTAGCTGTGATCAATTCTTTGATTCACAGATTTTCTGAAATAACACATCTCTGGTGGAACAACATATCCACCATAAAAGTTTTTAAGTTCTTTGTGTTCTTTACATTTGTGTTTGAAAATATATCTATCTATATTAGCTTAAAGCAATTCACACACATTTGTTCATCAAAACACTTAGTCTTAGAAACTACTCAAAACTTGAAAAAGTTTTGAGATTTACATTCAACCCCCCTTCTGTAGATCTCATTGTTAGTCCACTGGGAATAACAATTGGTATCAGAGCAAGCTCTTAACTTACAAAGAGTTTAAAGATTAATTCTGCTAACATCATGAGTAAGAAGACTCCTTCTGCTACCATCATAAGTAGGAAGGATATTGGTATAAAGATTCCAGTCCTGAAAAGAGATAACTATCATCACTGGAAAGTGAAGATGCATTTGAATATACTCTCTCAAGATGAAAGCTACATCAACTGCATTGAAAATGGTCCTCACATCCCTCACAAGGTGGCCACAGCTGCTACTGCAAGAGTTGCTGTTGGACAGTTTATTCCCAAGCCAAAAGCAGAATGGACTGTTGAAGATATTGAAGAGATTCACAAGGACAAGAAAGCCATGAACATTCTTTTTAATGGCTTAGATCAAGATATGTTTGACAATGTCATTAATAGCCAAACTGCAAAGGAAGTTTGGGATACTGTGCAACTCATCTGTGAAGGTACTGAGCAGGTTAGAGAAAATAAAATGCAGCTTCTCATTCAACAGTATGAATATTTTCATTTTGAAGAAGGAGAATCATTGAATGATACCTTCAACAGATTTCAGAAACTGTTGAATGGATGAAAGCTGTATGATAGAGTGTACCAAGTCAAGGACTCCAACTTAAAATTTCTGAGGTCTCTACCAAAGGAATGGAAGCCTATGACTGTTTCTCTAAGAAATTCTCGAGATTATAAGGACTTCATACTTGAAAGATTATATGGAATTTTGAAGACCTATGAACTCGAGATGGAGCAAGATGAGCTGTTGGAAAAGGGAAAGAGAAAAGGAGGATCAGTTGCACTTGTAGCTGACAATGAGAAGATTGAAGCCAGGAATGAGGAAAAGACAATGCCAAGTCTCAAAATTGGCACAAGCAAATCAGAATCAAGCAAGGGAAATGAGCAAGTAGCTGAGGATGAAGACAATTCCAGTCAAGATGACTCTGATGATGTTGATGAACATCTGGCTTTTCTGTCCAGGAGGTTTGCAAAAATGAAATTCAAGAAAAATACAAAATTCACTAAGTCAAACAAAAACATGGTGGACAAATCTAAGTTCAAATGTTATAACTGTGGCATTAGTGGACACTTTGCAAATGAGTGCACGAAGCCAACCTCTGATAAGAAGAAATTTGAGCAAGTTGATTACAAAAAGAAATATTTCGATTTGCTCAAACAAAAGGAAAGACCTTTTCTGACTCAAGATGATTGGGCAGCAGATGGAGCCAAGGAAGATGATGATATGGAATATGTCAACCTAGCCCTGATGGCTAATTCTGATGAAAATGAAACTAGTTCATCAAGCAACCAGGTAATTACTACTGATCTCTCTCAGCTTTCTAATATTGAATGCAACGAAGCCATAAATGATATGTCCAATGAATTATATCATTTGCGTGTTTCCCTTAAATCACTAGCTAAAGAAAACACAAGAATCAAAGAGAATAATTTGTTTTTAAGTGATAGGAATGCTGTGTTAGAGGGTCAGGTAATTCAGCTTGAAAAGATTAAAATTAAATGCTTGACTGTTGAGAGTGAACTAGAAGAAGCTGTTAAGAAAGTAAAAATTCTTTCTAAACAGTTAGAACGTGAGCAAGAGGTAATCAAGGCCTGGAAAACATCTAGGGATGTTAGTGCTCAGATTGTCAAGGTTCAGGGAATTGAATCATTCTGTGAGAATGCCTGGAAGAAAAATAAAAAGGAGAGAGAATTAATTGATGGATTGTCAACGGATGTGGAATCAACGGATGATGAAAGTTATCCATTGAAGGAAGAAAAAGAGCATCCGTTGAAGGCTCATCAATTAAAACAGACAAGTAATTCTAAAAAGAACAATTTGGAAAATCTCAATAAGAAGTTTGGTTCAACTTCCAAGAACTTTTTCAAAGAAGGAGCTAGCACATCCAAAGATGCCAGTAAGGTGAATATAGGAAACATGACTTTAGATCAGTTGAAAGATAGGCTTAAGTTGGTTGAGGATAAAAAGGAAACTAAAAAAAATCTAATAGAAATGGGAAGGTAGGGATTAACAAACACAACTGATAAGTATGCTCCTAGAAAAAGCTGTGTGCATTATAAAAGTGTTAATCATCTATCTGATAACTGCAAATCTGTGAAGAATGCTCCCATGCCTTTAACTCCCTCCATGCCTAACATGTCTATGTCACCTCTGCATGCTATGCCTGTTATGTCTCATCAGAATCCTCATGCACATTTTGCAAACATGCCATATGTTAATAATCCCTATTTTACTGCATTCAATTACCTCAAATGCCATACAATATGCCTATGTGGAATAATATGTTTGCACAATCTATGCTTATCAAATTCAACCAAATGTGCTAAATGATTCTGTGACTAACCCTGCACTTCAACCAACTAGATCTGAGATCAAGGTTGACCCAAAGTTGCCTAAGTCAAAAGATGAAGGAGGAATGAAGTCTAGGAAAAAGACTAACAAGGCTGGACCCAAGGAAACTTGGGTACCAAAATCAACTTGATTGATTTTGTTGTGTGCAGGGAAAGAGAAGGAACCTATGGTACTTGGACAGTGGTTGTTCAAGGCACATGACATGAGATTTCACCCTACTATGGGATATGGCTTGATTTGAAAAGAAAATGTCATCGTTGATGAAGTTGCATTAGTTGATGGTCTCAAACACAATCTATTGAGCATCAGTCAACTATGTGACAGAGGGAATACTGTTTCCTTCAATTCTGAAGCCTGTGTTGTCACAAATAAGAAGGACAACAAAGTGGTTCTAACTGGAGTTAGAAAAGGGAATGTGTACTTGGCTGATTTCAACTCTACAGATGCAGAATCAATTACTTGTCTTTTCAGCAAAGTAAGTCCAGTTGAAAGTTGGCTATGGCACAAGAAGCTGTCCTATTTAAATTTCAAGACAATGAATGAACTAGTCAAAAAGGACTTAGTTAGAGGAATGCCTCTAGTGGAATTCACAAGGGATGGACTGTGTGATGCTTATCAGAAAGGAAAGCAAAAGAAAGCATCATTCAGTAAGAAGCTTGAATCAGCAATTGATGAACCACTACAACTGCTACACATGGATCTTTTTGGACCAGTCAATGTATTGTCAATTTCAAGGAAAAGACATTGCCTAGTCATTGTAGATGATTTCTCAAAGTTTTCATGGACTTATTTTCTTGGATCAAAGGATGAAGCTAGTGAAATCATTATCAATCATATCAAGCAAATCAACAATCATCCAGATTTCAAAGTAAGGAGTATTAGGAGTGACAATGGAACTAAGTTCAAGAATTCAACCATGAAGTTGTTCTGTGAAGAAAATGGGATCATGCATGAGTTCTCAGCTCCAAGGACTCCACAACAGAATGGTGTGGTGGAAAGGAAGAACAGGTCACTAATTAAAGCTGCAAGAACAATGCTTGAAGAGTCAAAACTCCCAACATACTTTTGGGCTGAGGCTGTTAACTGTGCATGTTACACTCAGAATATTTCTCTAATCAATCAAGCAAAATGCATGACTCCCTATCAATTGTTCAAGAGAAGAAAACCATCCTTAAACTTTCTTCATGTCTTTTGTTGCAAATGCTACATTCTAAGGAATCAACCAGATCATAAAGGAAAGTTTGATGCAAAAGCTGATGAAGGAATATTTGTTGGTTATTCTGCTGGAAAATCATATAGGGTCTACAATCTAAGAACCAACATTGTCATGGAATCTGTGCATGTTGTGTTTGATGATAAAAAGATTGATGGACTAACAGATGAGGGACATTATGAGGGACTAAAATTTGACAACATTGAGATATATTGTGATGATAGTGAAGATGAGAATGATGGAGAAGGCACCTTGAAAAGAATTCAAAATCTGCCTTTGGACAATGCACATAATGCTGCATCCGTTGAAAGTCATAATTCAGCTTCCGTTGATAGAAGCAATGCAACATCCGTTGAAAGACAAAGTGCATCATCCATTGAAGTTCATAATGAAGCATCCGTTGATCACAGTCTGTCAATGGATAATCATTTCACTTCATCAAGTGATAGAACTCCCAATTCCTTTCAAAGGATCAACAACTCAGGGGGAGTTTCAACCAATCAATATTCTATCTCACATCATAACAATACCGAGGCAACCTCATCTAGAGCTAATCTACCACCTCAAAGGAAATGGACCAAGAATCACCCCTTTGAATTGATCATTGGTGATGCTACATCTAAAGTGCAAACTAGAAGGGCTACTCAAGATGAATGTCTGTATAGTAGTTTTCTATCACAGGAGGAACCTAAGAGAGTGGAAGAAGCTCTATTGGATCCAGATTGGATTTTAGCAATGCAAGAAGAGCTAAACCAATTTGAGAGGAACAAAGTATGGAAGCTGGTACCCAAGCCAAGGAACAAGATTTTTATTGACACAAAATGGGTATTCAAAAACAAGATGGATGAAAATGGTATTGTCATAAGGAATAAAGCCAGATTGGTTGCTAAAGGCTATTCTCAATAAGAGGGAATAGATTTTGATGAAACATTTGCTCCAGTTGCCAGACTTGAAGCCATCAGAATCTTTCTAACCTATGCAGCCCATGCCAATTTCAAAGTCTATCAAATGGATGTCAAGAGTGCATTTCTGAATGGAGAATTGGAGGAAGAAGTTTATGTAAGCCAACCTCCTGGATTTAAAGATCCAAATTTTCCAGATCATGATTACTTGATAATTTACAGTTAATTGCCATTATCTGCCACAAGTTATAAATATACATAATTTGATTCTCAAAAGTAGAGTGCCTGGTCTACCAATAGATCTACCTCTGCAGCTATAGCAGCTACAACATCATCGGGAAGACGCGGGACGCTTCCCACACGCTTGCGCTGGGTCTGCTGGAGTCTGGCCATCTTTCCTAACTGTTGTTGTGTGATGAATAAATAAAGCAAGAGTGAGCCTTACAGCTCGCAAGATAATATATAGTGATTACAATAATATAAGTATCTAAATGGATACTTACTAGAATCTCTTATCATGTGTAAGATAATTACTTACTAGGTATAAGTAAAAACAAGGGATGAAGTTACCAAATACTTCACTATACTTATATCATTTATAAAGCTACTTGAACTACCACTGTTCAAAGTATAATGAGCTTTTACCAGTTCATCACATAGATGAGACTACAAGACAAGATTTGAATGGATTAAACCTTTGAAATATTATTAAAGGAAATGAAGTTATGATATACTTCATTAAGTTCTGATATATATATATATAGCCACATATACATCTTCTTTATACATTTCCTGAAAACCTCTGTCATGCAAAGTATGAATAGAGTCTGAAACATCCAATAAATTTTGGGAAAGGAAAAGAATTTTGGCATAAACCAGATATCTTGCTGATCAGGCAAAGATACCAATAAGTAACCTTTTCTACTAGTAGATGGACGAATTCCCCACTGGTCATCACCCTGGTCTCAATAGGACCTTATGCTGGACTGCCACTCAGCCACTTATGCATTTGATGGACTCCCACTGAGCCACTTACACTATTACGGACGCCCACTGAGCCCATGTTGCTTATGCCGACTCAATAGATGGACTTACTTCCCGAACGTTGGGTAAGTAATCAAGTCATTTACCAAAACTGCAACCTTGTTGCGAATATAAAATACACCATAGAGCCGGATCCCTCAGGTTTTGAGTGAGTATTTAAATCCCCTTAAAAAGGAAGATCTTAAAAAGAAAAATGAGTTTTGGGATCCGCTCTAACTTTTAAAAATCATTTTGAAGACTCGAAAACACTTTAAAGAGTGTTTGGAGTAATGCTGATTTATAAATAAATCAGTCCCAATATGAAAGAAATATCTGAATATTATTATTTAAATAATATTCCCATAAAGAATAATGGAGGTAGAAGTTGGAAAACTTATACTCGAATGAATAGCAAATAATCAAAGATATACTTATACGAAAGTAATATCTTTATTTGAATAATCAAAAATAAGTTTGATTATCGACACCTTATTCTTTAATACAATAAAGAATATATTTCAGTAATAAGCGGAGTCATAATACCTCGAATGAATATTATAAATAATATTCATAAAATAAAGGAGTCACACATCCTCAAATGAATATTCAAATAATATTCATAAAATAAAGGAGTCACACATCCTCAAATGAATATTCAAATAATATTCATTAATAATATAAAGGAGTCATACATCCTCAAATGAATATCCAAGTAATATTCAATAATACTATAAAGGAGTCATAAGCCCTCGAATAAATATTTGAAATAATATTCAATTAATAAAATAAAGAAGTCATAAGCCCTCGAATGAATATTCAAATAATATTCATTAGTAATATAAAGAGTCATAAGCCCTCGAATGAATATTCAAATAATATTCATAAAATAAAATAAAGTTATCGAATAAACCTTATTCGATTAATAGTTTTGAAAACTATAACCATATATATATATAAATATATATTATACTCGGGAGCCTCGCCTCCCGGTTTTAGAAAAATTTCACCTTTTGGGTCCTTATAATAAGGGTATATGCAAAATACTGCTATCTTCTAGCATAGGTATTATCAACTGAATCAACAATTATATATGGAAAGAATACGAAACAGGAATGCATATATATATACCATAGCAGCATGCTTCAATATATAGCAACATTTGCTAATTAACCAACATGCATCTATCGCAAGATAATGCCTATACATATATACATCACAACAACAGTTATAACGGGTAGAAAACTTGCCTGAGCGACTGGGGGTTACGAATGGCTCGGGACGAGTCTGGTAACCTATAAACAACAAGTAAGTTGGAATTAAACCAAAGTCACTTGTAAATCTATACTTTAACTAACTTAGACTCTAACGCTTGTTTTGCGCTTACTGATTTTCTTACGTAACTCGAGTACCCTCGGCTCCACCATTTTTAATAATTTAACCTTTATGAGCTTTAAGGCGATTCCTTCGCGAGTGTCTTACCAACTGCCTAACACACTTACCATAAATGTTTCTTACCCCAATTAGTCATTTAAGGTCCTTAACCAAGGTTTCAAAGTAAGGTGAGGGGAAAAGTTTCGTTCGCGAAACGCCGTTACTTGAAACGGTCGTTTCTCCTAAACCGTGCATCGGAATCGAACGAACTACATATCAAAACGAAGCTCGTAACATGAGCTATCTAAACATGGCAATGGTCATAATCTAGCAGGGGGTTCTCCGGTCCTAATGTTATGCACAAAAACAGTCTAAAGAAAATCGGACGTTACGACGGCTATGTTTACGTGATTTCTCAAATTTAAACCATTCAAAACCAACCACAATTCAACCTCAAATCAAACACACAACCAACATCCATCCAAACCACATCATAACAGCCCCAACAAATCCACATTAACCATTTATACTTATTCCCCACATGAACTAAAAGCTTTACTTAGGTTCTTTAACTAATTATCAAGATTTACAACTCCAACAATACCACAAAACCAACTAATCTCTACAACTCAACCAAACTTCAAACAATCAAGCATCATGCTTCACATATACTATATCAATCATATTCAATCCTAATTACTCAAAACTAAAGCTAGGGTTTGTAGTTTATACCTTCCTTGGAGAGTGGAGAATCAAGAGAATGGCTTGGAATCACCCTTAAAGTCCTTATCCAAGCTTAATCTAAACAAAACTTCAAGAACACAAATTTTAGTTCTTGAAAAACACTATTCACCATCTTCTTTCATGATTTATAGAAAAAGATTGGCTTGGAATTAGAAGCTTAAACTTATAGGAAGTATGTAACTATCCATGGGGAAGCTTAGATAATTACCTTGCTAAATAGTAAGTGGTGGAGCTTGGATCTTCATTTTTTAAGAAAAGGGCCGAGAGCATGAAGAAGAAAATGGGAGTTTGTGTTTTGTTTGGTGAAAAAATGAAATGTTTGCTTGGTTGGTTGATTTTTGTGTTTGTTTTAGTTAATTACCTAGTTGCCCTTGATTTTGTGTGGTTAATATTCCACCACATTTCCTTCCCTATTATGTCATGCTTGCATCACTTTGTGATGTCATCACCCCTCCTTTGTCCTCTTTCTATTGGTTGGATGACATCATCCCCACTAATCCCTTTGATTAGCTTTTAATTGTTTGCCTAATGACCGCTGATCTGTTATACGGTTCACTTAACTTTCGTTTTCGTTTATCGTTTGAGGGATCATACCCGGGATCTTATTACTTAGGTTCCCTTAACCTATCTCAATACATTATATTCCTTTTTATGATACTCTCTTATAATCCTTTAATTTAAATCCTTTTTATCCTGTTACCTTTTTCTCAATTCTTTCCGTATCTAGTGGATTTCCGGGAAAAATCAAAGTGTTCAGAAATTGGATTCTGACGATCTTTACATACACTTATATACCACATAGAGTACTAATAATATCCCAGAAGATCAATAACATAACCCCTATATAGTGTGGCATGAAAAGTTTTCTCATTCAGCAAAAACACTATTCATAAGGGTTTCAAAAATTTTCCAAAAATTGGGGTTATTACAGTCTCCCCTCCTTAAAAGGATTCCGTCCCGGAATCAAATAGAAAATGAATAGGGATACCCTCTTAGCATTACACTTTCTAACTCTCGAGTAAATTTTCCCCTATTGTGGTCCTGCCACCAAACTCTGCCTAGTTTGATAATCCTTCCCCTAAGCACTTGTTCCTTTTTTACTCTATAACCCTTCCTGGTTGCTCCATATAGGTTACGTCGGGTTGCATGTCTATGCGCTCATATGCCCCTATTTATCTGACATCTGAATTACACTTCCTTAACATTGATACGTGAAACACGTTACGAACTTGCTACATGTTCGGGGTTAGGGCTAGCTCGTATGCTAACTTCCCAATATGTCTTAATATATCCAAGGGTCCAACAATTCGTGGATTTAGCTTTCATTTCTTTCCGAACCTCATCCTTCCTTTCCAAGGGAATACCTATAACAAGACTAGGTCCCCTACTTCCTATTCTTTGTCCTTTCGTGTCAATTCAACATACTTCTTATGTCCATCTTGGGCTACTACCAGCCGTCCTCTGATTAGATCTATTATATCCTTGGTCCTTTGGACTACTGTGGGTCCGAGCATCTTGCGCTCTACAACTTCATCCTAACATAAGGGAGATCGACATTGTCTTCCCTCAAGGATCTCATAAGACGACATCTCGATACCTGACATATGATCTATTGTCGTAAGAAACTCAATCTGTGTTAAGTGATCATTCCAATTTCTTTCAAGTCTATTGCACAGACTCTCATTATAGCTTTTAGCATTTGAGCTTTTGCTTCTCAATACCCATTCTTTTCCCGTTCGTAATCGTTATCACCTTCCGTTCCTAATATTATACTGGTTATACTTTTGCTCGCTAGCGTTCTATAACCTTTTAATACCCATGTCAACCTTAGTATCACGAATGTGTTTCCATTCCGAATACCACCGCAACTTTATTACTCCTTTTTCCAGCTGTTTCTATTTTCCAAAAAAATGATCAATCATATAGAAGTAAAGGAATTTGTTGAGAGATCACTATGATCATGAACACTTGTTATATCGCATAGTTAGTACAGAAGGTTGCCAGCCTTTAGTACTTGACAAGCAATTAAACAACATGTGGTATCCTACTAGGCTTCTATCACAAAGATAGATAGTCATTCGGCAATACCTCCCCTTCTGGAAGGGTTGTTCTTCTCAGCTTACATGAAATGAAAAGAAGAGAAAAGAACGAACTGAAGAGAATTGTATATATGTAAAAAAAATATTGCCATAAAATATCTGGCTTGGAATCTACCTCTGAACTATAGAGGTTTGTCATAGGAGAACAAAACATATACGTATATAAATCAATATTAAGCATTATAGCATCGTAATTCACATGCCTAAATATTTTTGCTATTCCGTCCATCATTCTATGGACCCACACTCTTCCTCGAGCTTATACACAATCACCTTTGAAACTCCCTCGACATCGAAAATCGAATCTGGGATCTCATTCTATACATCATCGTTACTAGAATTCTATGCTTGCACCGCAACCTTCCTCGTATAATAATACGACTCTCTATTGATAAGAAAGAATAATTATTCACTAGGTAGATACTCTACTTAATTAGTCTATCAATGATAACTTATACACTACCACGACCCGATTAGTGGTACTCAATCTCAACACTCATTCCAATACAACTCTCACGGTTGTAATCAACTCATTACTCGCAGAATCATTACTGCATTACTATGGTCCACCACTGACCTACTATCGTCATTCACTTTTCCATGAAATCTTAATATCTAACCATATGGAGTCCATACCTGTCGTATCAAATCCTTCTAAGGAGGTAACATAATCACCATTCATGATTCATGAAGAACACTCCTGATCCTGACATACATACATGACATGAAGCAGATAAAATTGCAGAAGAGTTTCAATCAAAGCAACGATAGCAGGTTAATACCATTCTTAATCATACGCCCTAAATAGAAGACTTAACTCAAGGGTTCATCTAGTCCTTTTTGAAACATGGTCCTGGCTTATCTCAAGATAGTATCTTCTGAGATAGATAGCCCGCCCATGGCGATTACACGAATTAAACCTTTATCAACTACTATTACGGTTGGGTATTGCACAGTCATCAGAAGGAATGTCAATCTTCCAAACCATAATACAACCTTTACGGCTTCAACCATCATCACTGTATTCCTTTGGCACAAGCGCCTATAATTATCCTCTTACCTTTAAAGTGTCGGCCACCTCTTTGGCCTTTCCTGATAGTAAAATTTCCTTACAGTCAATGTCATTTTAACCACCTTCAAATAAATTTTCTACCTCATTTCAATCATAGCTTATGTGAAGATGTTTTCCTTCAAATCTGATGAGTAAAAAAAATCACCATTTTTCCATAAGTTATCCCCTCAGTCTTTAGAGGTTAATCACTGTCATGACTGACTCTCAATCATAATTAGAACATCTTTTATCTTAAGTCCTAATTGCCCTAAACAATTTCGACCATTACTGGTTCGATCCATACTTTCTCGTGGTTTAACACGTGCCCCACTTGGCAACATTATAATTACGTCATATTTCCTTTATCCACATTTCTATTCTTGAGAATTTTGAATATTACCTTTCTCCTTGTAAAACCTCTAAGGTTATCCTTCAATCGTTCCTCCTATATTCCTTAGATACAGGGCATATCAAAATACCATTTACTACTACTAGAGCCATTGTCTATATACTTCTGAAAAATTTCTCCACTGATTCTTAAAGGTTGTTATTACCTTAATCCTTTCCAATTCATCCTGTCAAAACTCATACTGTCCCTATTAAGGGTGAAATGCCAACCTTTATGCATTCCCCTAGGATTCATTTTAAGTTACCGATGTTCTATTCTTAATTCCACCTTTAAAAAGGTACATGCATCCTTCCATGGATAAATCAAGTCATATATCCCTGATAAGGGTGTTTTATTCAATCATTCCCACCTCGATAGTATATGCCTAATTTCACAATAAAATTTGTATTCCAAATGAGGTCAATCAATTATGGCCTCCAAAAGATAACGGCGGTTATCCGCTTTTCTTTCCTAATTTGGTAATGATAACAAGGATGTTCTGAAAGATATTGGTCCTGTTTAACGTGAACTTCTTCTTAATAAGTCCTTATTTACTTTTGTTGTTTATCTCAACAGTCATCTCAATGTTGGGATATCTCTCATACCTGGCGTCTCCCTTTCTGGGTATCAAGCCACCGATCTTACACTTCACATTCTTGAAGGTCACTTCCTTCATCCAATTTTCATAGTTTCTTACTTTCTTGTCTCCTCAGTCTATCCGCGTCTCATTATTTATCCTTCGAATTATCTCAAGGTTGCCTCGAATCTTCCCAACTTACAGGGGATAAAATATATGTATCTCTTATGCCCTCAACCATCAATTTTAACTCATGGTGAATCACCCTCATCCTGACGATTACATACTCTTCTATTTCTATTTCTACGAGTCTTTAGGGTTTCCTCATACCCAACTCCCTTATCATTCCTCAAACTCTATTGCCGTTATATTCCTTTCTTTTATCATTATTTCATGAACCAACACAACATAAGCATTGATTTCAAACATCCCGTCATTCTGGATTCGTGTCCTCGGAACGAATCTTGACAACTTTTACAACTTAGATTCATAATTTATCATACTTGTCTGCCTTTGTTCTAGCTCCAAAGCTTTTACACTATCTCCTTATCTTTGGGAATTACTTTCCCCAAAAATTTTGATTGAACTTAAATCAGTTTATTATAATCTCTTGCTCCGTGCCTTCCTTGGCCTTTCACCAGCGGGTGGTCTCTCTCTTGGGAGGGTAAGTGACAAAAACAGTCTTTTGTGATTCGTCAATCATTCAGAATCTCAAATGATTCCTCTATTTCCTTTAGCCAGGCTCTTGCCTCAACTGGGTCAGCTTGTTCCTTGGAACTCTAAGAGCTTAGCGACTTAAAGAACCTGAAAGAATTTCTCACCGCATTGTTTCCTTAGGGTGGTGGTTGGGGATAATAGTCTAAGTCCTTTTTTTAGACAGGTCCATAAATTGCCGTATAGGAGTACCGTCTCGGGTCTCCTTTCCTTACTCCAGTTTCTATTTCCTTAGTATGAAATGTTTCATCCTTCTCCCATACTTGGGGTTATCTTATACGTTAAAATCCTCATTTTCCACTTCATTATGTTATGGGTTCCTTCTATCTTGATGGCGACCTCCCTGACTATCACGTTCAGGGTTTGCTCTAATCTTATTCCTCAAACTAGCTTTCATCTAAGATTTCATCTTTAAGCTCTTGAACATTCGGAACCCAAATTCTATAGGAATACCTCATTATTCCCTTATCATCTTTCTCGGTATTAATCTCATATTTATTTGTTGGCTCTCTGCCTTCATTCATCACCTTTTTCTGGCACAATATGCTCCTTTCCAATAATTCGGTCTGTATTGCAATCTCAAACAGCTTTTCGGTACCGGCTCCGGTTACCTTCACTTCTATTTCCATTTTCTCAAAATCTCTTATAAACTCTCTCAAAGACATTATCATCTTGTGTTTCTCCTTTTTACTAAGGGCATCAGCCACCACATTGGCTTTCCTCGAATGATAAAGAATCTCATAATCGTAATCCTTGATTAGCTCTAACCACCTCATTTGGCGCATGTTGAGCTCTTTTCTGCGTGAAAATGTACTAGAGCACTTATGGCTTAGGTAATTCTCGCACTTCTCTCCATACAAGTAGTGCCTCCAATCTTTAGGGCAAAACTATTGCCATGAGCCCAAGCTCATAGGTGGGGATATCGAATTTTATATTCCCTTAATTGTCTTGACGTGTACGTGATTACCTTGCTGTGCTGTATAAGAAGCAACCTAATTCCTTATGCGAAGCGTCACTTACAAATCACAAAATCTTCTTTTTCCATCCGACAACGCCAACATAGGGGCCGTCACCAACCTTTGCTTCAGTTCTTAAAAGCTGTTCTTGCATTTCTCTGTCTATTCGAACTTCTCAGTCTTATGAGTAAGCCGCGTTAAAGGGGCTACTATCTTTACAAACTTGAACGAACCTCCGGTAGTGACCGGCCAATCCTACCTCTGGGAGTCGACCTAACCATGGTCATCAATTCATCAGTGGTCCTTTATTCATTCTTGTCAGGATCCTCCATGGGATCCTCCTCAGCAACTATCCCTTCTAGGACAACATCCTCAACCGCTACATCCTCAATATCAACATCATCCGGTCCTGCATTAGGACACTCTATCGGATCCACAATCCGATCTCCAATTAGTAATAAAACATCATCGCGCTGTTGCTCCTCAACCACAGGGTTCGGAGTCCCGTTACCATGTACGATAACGAACTACGCTACTATCACGATATTTATAGGGGTTCCCATAAGGGTTTTAACTGTCAGTACTACGTTAGGTAGTCCGACTATGAACTTGGCAAGAGTTCTTATTATCTTAGTGAACTTATTATCTTATCGTCACATCATCTCTGAGGTTTATAACGCTTAGCTCTGATACCACTTCTGTAACACCCCCAGATCCGGGGTCGGGGATCCGGGTCGTCACGGTCTTTCTTTCCACAATTTCACTTCACTTAATTAATAATAAATAACCTTATGCTGTGACCCCACACTAACACACACCACAACCCGTTATAGTCTCAGAGATGAAATTTAAATAAGTACAAGTCTTTGAATCCACAATTTAAAAGTTATTACAACCCAAAATGATTACTTGATAATTTACAGTTAATTGCCATTATCTGCCACAAGTTATAATTATACATAATTTGATTCTCAAAAGTAGAGTGCCTGGTCTACCAATAGATCTACCTCTGCAGCTATAGCAGCTACAACATCATCGGGAAGACGCGGGACGCTTCCCACACGCTTGCGCTGGGTCTGCTGGAGTCTGGCCATCTTTCCTAACTGTTGTTGTGTGATGAATAAATAAAGCAAGAGTGAGCCTTACAGCTCGCAAGATAATATATAGTGATTACAATAATATAAGTATCTAAATGGATACTTACTAGAATCTCTTATCATGTGTAAGATAATTACTTACTAGGTATAAGTAAGAACAAGGGATGAAGTTACCAAATACTTCACTATACTTATATCATTTATAAAGCTACTTGAACTACCACTGTTCAAAGTATAATGAGCTTTTACCAGTTCATCACATAGATGAGACTACAAGACAAGATTTGAATGGATTAAACCTTTGAAATATTATTAAAGGAAATGAAGTTATGATATACTTCATTAAGTTCTGATATATATATATATAGCCACATATACATCTTCTTTATACATTTCCTGAAAACCTCTGTCATGCAAAGTATGAACAGAGTCTGAAACATCCAATAAATTTTGGGAAAGGAAAAGAATTTTGGCATAAATCAGATATCTTGCTGATCAGGCAAAGATACCAATAAGTAACCTTTTCTACTAGTAGATGGACGAATTCCCCACTGGTCATCACCCTGGTCTCAATAGGACCTTATGCTGGACTGCCACTCAGCCACTTATGCATTTGATGGACTCCCACTGAGCCACTTACACTATTATGGACGCCCACTGAGCCCATGTTGCTTATGCCGACTCAATAGATGGACTTACTTCCCGAACGTTGGGTAAGTAATCAAGTCATTTACCAAAACTGCAACCTTGTTGCGAATATAAAATACACCATAGAGCCGGATCCCTCAGGTTTTGAGCAAGTATTTAAATCCCCTTAAAAAGGAAGATCTTAAATATAAAAATGAGTTTTGGGATCCGCTCTAACTTTTAAAAATCATTTTAAAGAATCGAAAACACTTTAAAGAGTGTTTGGAGTAATGCTGATTTATAAATAAATCAGTCCCAATATGAAAGAAATATCTGAATATTATTATTTAAATAATATTCCCATAAAGAATAATGGAGGTAGAAGTTGGAAAACTTTTACTCAAATGAATAGCAAATAATCAAAGATATACTTATACGAAAGTAATATCTTTATTTGAATAATCAAAAATAAGTTTGATTATCGACACCTTATTCTTTAATACAATAAAGAATATATTTCAGTAATAAGCGGAGTCATAATACCTCGAATGAATATTATAAATAATATTCATAAAATAAAGGAGTCACACATCCTCAAATGAATATTCAAATAATATTCATAAAATAAAGGAGTCACACATCCTCAAATGAATATTCAAATAATATTCATTAATAATATAAAGGAGTCATACATCCTCAAATGAATATCCAAGTAATATTCAATAATACTATAAAGGAGTCATAAGACCTCGAATAAATATTCGAAATAATATTCAATTAATAAAATAAAGAAGTCATAAGCCCTCGAATGAATATTCAAATAATATTCATTAGTAATATAAAGAGTCATAAGCCCTCGAATGAATATTCAAATAATATTCATAAAATAAAATAAAGTTATCGAATAAACCTTATTCGATTAATAGTTTTGAAAACTATAATCATATATATATATATAAATATATATTATACTCGGGAGCCTCGCCTCCCGGTTTTAGAAAAAGTTCACCTTTTGGGTCCTTATAATAAGAGTATATGCAAAATACTGCTATCTTCTAGCATAGGTATTATCAACTGAATCAACAATTATATATGGAAAGAATACGAAACAGGCATGCATATATATATACCATAGCAGCATGCTTCAATATATAGCAACATTTGCTAATTAACCAACATGCATCTATCGCAAGATAATGCCTATACATATATACATCACAACAACAGTTATAACGGGTAGAAAACTTGCCTGAGCGACTGGGGGTTACGAATGGCTCAGGACGAGTCTGGTAACCTATAAACAACAAGTAAGTTGGAATTAAACCAAAGTCACTTGTAAATCTATACTTTAACAAACTTAGACTCTAACGCTTGTTTTGCGCTTACTGATTTTCTTAAGTCACTCGAGTACCCTCAGCTCCACCATTTTTAATAATTTAACCTTTACGAGCATTAAGGCGATTCCTTCGCGAGTGTCTTTCCAACTGCCTAACACACTTACCATAAATGTTTCTTACCCCAATTAGTCATTTAAGGTCCTTAACCAAGGTTTCAAAGTAAGGCGAGGGGAAAAGTTTCATTCGCGAAACGCCGTTACTTGAAACGGTCATTTCTCCTAAACCGTGCATCGGAATCGAACGAACTACATATCAAAACAAAGCTCGTAACATGAGCTATCTAAACATGGAAATGGTCATAATCTAGCAGGGGGTTCTCGGGTCCTAATGTTATGCACAAAAACAGTCTAAAGAAAATCGGACGTTACGACGGCTATGTTTACG
This sequence comes from Apium graveolens, assembly GCF_009905375.1. NCBI lineage: Eukaryota > Viridiplantae > Streptophyta > Magnoliopsida > Apiales > Apiaceae > Apium > Apium graveolens. The sequence continues at coordinate 75,696,609 of NC_133651.1, read as the reverse complement.
TGATTTCCCAAATTTAAACCATTCAAAACCAACCACAATTCAACCTCAAATCAAACACACAACCAACATCCATCCAAACCACATCATAACAGCCCCAACAAATCCACATTAACCATTTATACTTATTCCCCACATGAACTAAAAGCTTTACTTAGGTTCTTTAACTAATTATCAAGATTTACAACTCCAACAATACCACAAAACCAACTAATCTCTACAACTCAACCAAACTTCAAACAATCAAGCATCATGCTTCACATATACTATATCAATCATATTCAATCCTAATTACTCAAAACTAAAGCTAGGGTTTGTAGTTTATACCTTCCTTGGAGAGTGGAGAATCAAGAGAATGGCTTGGAATCACCCTTAAAGTCCTTATCCAAGCTTAATCTAAACAAAACTTCAAGAACACAAATTTTAGTTCTTGAAAAACACTATTCACCATCTTCTTTCATGATTTATAGAAAAAGATTGGCTTGGAATTAGAAGCATAAACTTATAGTAAGTATGTAACTATCCATGGGGAAGCTTAGATAATTACCTTGCTAAATAGTAAGTGGTGGAGCTTGGATCTTCATTTTTTAAGAAAAGGGCCGAGAGCATGAAGAAGAAAATGGGGGTTTGTGTTTTGTTTGGTGAAAAAATGAAATGTTTGCTTGGTTGGTTGATTTTTGTGTTTGTTTTAGTTAATTACCTAGTTGCCCTTGATTTTGTGTGGTTAATATTCCACCACATTTCCTTCCCTCTTATGTCATGCTCGCATCACTTTGTGATGTCATCACCCCTCCTTTGTCCTCTTTCTATTGGTTGGATGACATCATCCCCACTAATCCCTTTGATTAGCTTTTAATTGTTTGCCTAATGACCGCTGATCTGTTATACGGTTCGCTTAACTTTCGTTTTCGTTTATTGTTTGAGGGATCATACCCGGGATCTTATTACTTAGGTTCCCTTAACCTATCTCAATACATTATATTCCTTTTTATGATCCTCTCTTATAATCCTTTAATTTAAATCCTTTTTATCCTGTTACCTTTTTCTCAATTCTTTCCGTATCTAGTGGATTTCCGGGAAAAATCAAAGTGTTCGGAAATTGGATTCTGACGATCTTTACATACACTTATATACCACATAGAGTACTAATAATATCCCAGAAGATCAATAACAGAACCCCTACATAGTGTGGCATGAAAAGTTTTCTCATTCAGCAAAAACAGTATTCATAAGGGTTTCAAAAATTTTCCAAAAATTGGGGTTATTACACTCCTCCTGAAATTATGCTCTCTGAGTTGGATTCTTCAGTATTTAGATTTTCAGCACTATCAGAACTTGGCTTATCAGAACTTGACGAATCAGAACTTGAAGAGCCAGATGTATGTTCAGATGTTTCTTGAGATGTGGTAGGATCTTGAGTATGCTCCCCCTGCATAGGTGCATCTTCCTTTAACGTAGTCACCACAGTTTCAATAACATCAGAGTTTAATCCATCAGAGTTTGCAGTATCAGGACTTAGACTGTCAGGATTTTCAGTATCAGAATATGAGTCTTCATTTTCAAATCTCAGCTGATCATGGTCAACGAAATCTTTAAGACCAGTGATCTTCTTGTCATCAAAAGAGACATTGATAGATTCCATGACCACTTTTGTTCTCAAATTATAGACTCTGAAGGCTTTTGTGGAAAGTGGATATCCAACAAAGATTCCTTCATCAGCTTTTAGATCAAACTTTGATAGCTGTTCAGGATGAGTCTTGAGAACAAAACACTTGCATCCAAATACATGAAAATATTTCAGATTTGGCTTCTTTTTCTTCACCATCTCATATGGTGTTTTTCCATGCTTGTTAATGAGTGTTGCATTTTGAGTAAAACAAGCAGTCTGCACAGCTTCAGCCCAGAAATAGGTTGGAAGCTTTGCTTCTTCAAGCATTGTACGTGCAGCTTCAATGAGAGTTCTATTCTTCCTTTCAACAACTCCATTTTGCTGTGGAGTTCCAGGAGCAGAAAATTCCTGCTTTATTCCATGGTTTTTGCAGAACTCTTCCATTATCAAATTCTTGAACTCAGTGCCATTATCACTCCTTAAAATTTTCACAGAATCTTTGACCATTTTATCCAGCTGTTTGACATGATCAGTCAAGATAGATGCAGTTTCACTTTTTGTGTGCAAGAAATACACCCATGTGTATCTGGTGAACTCATCCACTATGACCAACGCATACTTCTTCTTTGCAGTAGACATGACATTTACTGGACCAAATAAATCAACATGTATAAGATGATAAGGCTCAAGAATTGATGAATCAGTCTTGCTCTTGAATGAAGATTTTCTTTGTTTGGCTTTCTGACATGAATCACAAAGACCATCAGGAGCAAATACTGTGTTTGGCAATCCTCTCACAAGATCTTTCTTGACCAGTTCATTTATATTGTTGAAATTTAAATGAGAGAGTTTCTTATGCCAATTCCAGCTTTCTTCAATTGATGCTCTACTTAACAGACAAATTGCAGAGCCATCAGTACTTGTTGAAAGCTTAGCTTCATAAATGTTACCACGTCTGTATCCTTTTAGAACAACTTTGCCTTTAGATTTACTCACAACTTCACAGTGTTCTTCAAAGAAATCAACATGATAACCTCTGTCACAGATTTGACTTATACTCAGTAGGTTGTGTTTAAGTCCTGAGACCAGAGCTACTTGTTTAATTATGACATTTCCAAGATTGATATTGCCATATCCCAATGTTTTTCCAATGTTGCCATCTCCATAAGAAACACTTGGGCCAGCTTTCTCCACAAAGTCTGATAGCAGGGCCTTATTTCCAGTCATATGTCCTGAACATCCACTGTCCAGAACTAGAATATTTTTCCTGTTGCCCTGCAATCACAAAGACCACTAATTATTAGTTTTAAGGACCCAGACTTGCTTGGATCCTTTGGCCTTATTAAGTTTGTTAACATTTGCAGCGGATTTAGCATCAGAGTTTATGTTAACATTTTTCTTATCAGAATTTACATTATCAGACTTTGAATCAGAATTTACACTAGAAGGAACAATGGAAACTTTCTTCAAAGAAGGTTTTATTTGATAATAATCATAGTACAAACTATGATATTCCTTACAAGTATAAATGGAATGCCATAAACTACCACAATGAAAACAAGGATTTTGTGGTTTGTATCTAACAGACTGACTCTTAACTCCTGATTTTGAAGGTAAGGAGTTAATATTCTTATTTTTCCTGCAAAAAGAAGCCAGATGGTTAGAACTTCCACAGTTATGACATGTTTTCCTAGGAGCATCAGGAACAGGTTTATAATCATTGCTTTTATTCACACCTTCCTTTCCATTCCTATTTTTCCTAGGTGATTGTACCTTGTTTGCATTCTTGACATCTTTCAGCTTATGCTTAAGCTGCTTCTTTGTCATTAAGCCTATGTTTACTTCAGCTGTCTTTTCCTGTTTTAGTTTGTCAGAAGTTAATTCCTCTTTAACTTCTGATTTCTCATTATCAGACTTTACAGTTACAAACTTAACAGGTTTTAACTTTGGCTTTTGCTTAACAACAGGCTTAATTTCTTCAGTTCCTTTATCATTCTTATTCTCTCTGTAACCTAAGCCATCTTTCCAATTTTCACTACTTAGCAAATTTTGAGTTGTTCTTCCGGAGTTAGTCCAAGTCCTGATTATCTCTCTTTCCTTTTCTAACTCAGTTTTTAGAGATTCATTCATTTTTAGCACTTCATCCCTAACATAAAAAGCATCATCTCTATCCTTCTGAGTTTGATGGAACATGACTAACTCTTTTTCTAAGAAATCATTCCTTTTCTTAAATGCAAGATTTTCAGAAGTTAATCTTTCACATGTTAAAGTTTGGTCTCTATAGCTAACAAACATGGTTTTAAGATATCTTCTCAACTCATTAATATCATCAGTATGAAAAGCATAAGTAGTCTGAGGTACCTTTGTTTCAGCAGCTTCAGAACTGCTCTTAGCACTTTCTTTATCAGCATTTGCCATCAATGCATAGTTCTCCTCACTTTCAGAGTCTGAAGTGTCTGTCCAGCTTTTCTGCTTTGTGACAAGAGCCTTGCCTCTGTCACCCTTTACCTTCTTGCAGTCAGGAGATATGTGGCCTTTCTCACCACAGTTATAGCATTTAGCATTGGTGTAATCTCCTCTGTCAGACTTTCCTCCTCTTCCTTCAGATCTTCTGAAATTCTTCTTATCAGAACTTAGGTTTTTTCTGGAAAACTTCTTTCCCTTCCTGAACTTCCTGTATGCAATCTTGGTGATTCCTTTCACCATAAGAGCACACAGCTTCATCATCTCCTCATCAGCATCAGTCTCAGGCAAGCTTTTAGAATCTGAGTCATCATCACTCTCAGAACTTGATGACTCAGTATCAGACTTTATGAAAAGAGCTTTACCCTTGTCTTTCTTTGAGGAAGCTGCTTTGGGGAATTCTTCTTCAGCCTTAAGAGCAACTGTCTTTGACTTTCCTCCTTTCCTCTTGCTTCTTTGTTCCATCTCCAGCTCATGAGTCTTGAGCATTCCATAGATTTCGTCAAGAGTTGTTTCATCAAGATTGTAGTTGTCTCTTATTGTCGTTGCCTTCAAATCCCAGCATTCAGGAAGAGCTAACAGGAACTTAAGGTTTGAATCTTCAAGATCATACTCTTTATCAACCAATGACAAATCATTCAAAAGTTTGACAAATCTATCATATAAATCATTCAATGACTCATTAGTCTTTGAGTCAAAGTGTTCATACTCTTGAGTGAGTATTGTCTTCCTGTTCTTCTTAATTGTGTCAGTTCCCTGACACCTTGTTTCCAGAGCATCCCATATCTCCTTAGCAGTCTTGCAGTTGATTACCCTGTTTGACATTACATTATCAATGGCACTATGCAGTAATTGTCGTACCTTAGCATCCTTAGCAATTGATGCTATGTCCTCAGCAGTATAATCACTCTTCTCCTTGGGTACGGTCATTGCTGCTTCACCTGCAACTGCAACTGCGAGTTTGGTTGGTTTGTGAGGACCTTCCTTGATTCTATCCAGGTATTCTGGATCTGTTGCTTCCAGGAACATGGTCATCCTTACCTTCCATATGGGATATTCAGATGGTCTCAGTATGGGGACTCTGATGGTCTCATACCGACTCTGAATTTGTGTCTTTGGTGGTTCCTCAGTTGTGGTAGGCTTAGTTGGAGTTTCCGTGTCCGACATGATTGTGTTTGGATCTTTAACTGTATGTAAGTTAACAGATAGGCTCTGATACCAATTGTTAGGTCACACACACACTGTAGAGGGGGTGAATACAGTGAATAGTACACTCAAATCGAACTTTAAGAACTTAAGTAACAGAAAACAAACTTTATTGAAACAATAAACTCTGTTACAGTATGGAACTGTTACCTCTCAGTGATGAACAAATATCACAAGAGCTGCTAGGGTTACAATGAATAATCTTTTCTAATAATGATAACACTTATAGTGTAAACCCTATGTCTGTGTTTATATACTACACAGTTACAAGATAATCGCTAATTGATATGGAATATAATTTTTCTTCCTAAAATATATCAATCAGATATCTTTTCTTCCAAGTATTCCATTCTTCACGGAATTCCTTCTTCATGCATATCTCTTCTTATGTTTATCTCAATCTTCTTTTCTTTAACCAGCTACTGTCCTTATTTGATTGTCCTTCAGCACTTAAGTTCTGATATCTATCTTCTGATGATTATCTCCTGATAATATAAGTACTGATATCCTTAAGTCCTGACTTCCAGTATAAGTACTGATCAACAGTTAAGTACTGATTTATCCTGTTCACGTAAGATCTGAAAGCTAAACATAAAACATATTAACCATGACATTATCAAATATATCTAACATGGAACATGTTCTGTAACATCCGGGAAATATCGTGTAATTATTTGTATCAATATAGGATTATTATGTGAATATTATATGAATTTTTGGTGAATTATCGGATGTTTGATAATAATATTTGGATGTTTGTATGTAATAAAATGTGAGTACGTTAATTTTAATATGTCAAGAATAAAATATAGATAATTAAGGTATTTTTCTGGTAATTTTTGGAGTGATATGATTTTATAATGATTTATGAATTTATTAATTATTTTCTGAATAATTACAAAATTATTTTATAAAGCCGGGAATCATCAAACTTCAACCATTTTTACGTTTTTACAACCCGAAACTCTTCCAAAAACTCCTTCCTAACCTAATCTGGTAATTCCAGACATTTTCGTGTTTTAACTTTTTCGATCCGGATTACGGTTTGACTCGTGCGCGGCCCGGCGCAAAAATTTCGATAAGATAAGCATTTCGATAAATCAACAAAACCCGTATTCTCGAGAGACTGGATATTTTTACATTATTTTCGTATATGATGTTTTATGAAAAGCTCCGTTTTGATAATTATCCAATTCTGGTATTAAATTGTATCATTTTTATAGTTACTTAACGGCTAAGTAATCTATTTTTGGATCATTTTTTAGTTACTTAGCGGCTAAGCAACTAATTTAACGATCCAAAACGATCCAGAACGAGTCAATATTCCGTAAATATAAATAGCATATTTCTTATTTCATTTTATTCATTTATTCATTTACAACCAGTAAAAATACAGTAAATACAGAGAAAACCCCTAAAAATCGATACGTTCCTGAGAATCAAATGCACAAACGAAGGCGTTACCGAACTCCAATTCTTGAATTTGAATGTTCTTCGTGTTCTTGAATAATCTCACCGGAAAATTTAACTTTTTGGCCAGATTTTTGACTCGTTGAACCTGGAAACGTATGGCTTACATCATTAAATAGATCGTGAAGTTTTGAATCAATCCATATCATTGTTTTGTACGTTCGACGAAGGAATCGTGTCGCAGGTTTTTGGCGACTCGCGGCGGCGACGGTTGATTCCCGTCGTTTCGATGATTTTCTATTAATTCTGAGTACAGATACGGATTCTTGGCATCGAGTTATGGTAGACTGGAGCTTCTGGTTTAATTCTGGGCAGTTATGGTCATCGCCGGAAAAGCTTCAGGCGGCGGCCATGGCTTATCCGGCGAGGGGGGAAGACGACTGTAATATTTACAGTTTAGTCCCCCGAGTTTGTATACCTTGTATTTTTAATATTCTGGTTTTCAAAACTTGCAATTTGATCCCTGATTTTTTATATTATTTTGAAAATGATATTTTATTATTTTAAATCAGAAAATTGTTTATCTATTTATTTTAAATTCAGAATAATTATTTTAATTATTTATTTATTCAAAAAACAAATCGAAATTATTTTATTAATTAATTTTAATTAGTTTTTAATTATTTTAATTAATCAATTAATTTATTATTAATTGATTAATTAATTTAATTAATTATTAATTAATTTTAATTTATTAAATAATTGGATTTAATTATTTAAAATTGATTTAAAAATTCTAAAAAATAGTTTCGAGCTTTAAAATATTATTTTAAATTATTTTCAAGTCTCGATAATTATTATAAAATTATTTTAAAGTCAAATTCGGGTGTTCGAACCCTATTATTTAATTATTAAATGATTCGGAGACCCGTTTAATTCCGAAAAATGTTCAAAAATTCATAATAAATCAACCGTTCGTCCGTTTAATACGAAACGAACGCCTCTAGACTCAGAAAAATATTCTGCTTCTATTAAAAATATTTTCGAGACCTGAATTCTTTTGTATCAAAAGGATGTTTGTTTTATGAATCATCCTGAGTTGGTTATTGATCAATAAAATACTCTTTTTGATCCGATTTCAATTCTAAACATATCGAGACCTATCTTTGACGATTCAACTTATGTGCTACATGAATTACGTGATTATGTGTTATGTGACATATTATGTGAATAATGAGTCAGCGTGTCTTTTAAACGTTATCTGAATGAGATGTGATCCTTATCTATTATTATCGGGCGGGTAGACGATAGGGATAAGTGTATAGACTAGTTAATTATATATTGTCAGTTCATTGAATAGTATTATTTGTGATAGATGCACGTAGTGCGAGACGTTCAAAGACAGATAGAGATTGTAGAAGTAAAGCCTGTTTGTGTGTCGTACTGAAATGAGTGGATTCAGAATAAAGATAAACCTAAGAGGGTAAATGATAAGAAAGGTCAAGTAGCCCGTCAAGGGTAATACAGATGCGACAGGACTGAGTGATATGGCAGCTAGTTAAAGATCGGGGGATTATCAATGGAGGCAAGTATTCCTAACCTTTCTCCTTAAATACTGCAAATATTTATTCGCTCCTATTCTAAGTTCAGAATAGTTAACTTTTTAAATTTTGTTGTAATTACTCTTATTATGCCAGTTCTTTTCATTATTATTGCTATAATTCGATTGCTCTCTTGAGTAAATACCCATTCTTTCGGGTTATTTGCGAACCCTGAGTTGGGATGTTTTGAATTCAAAATAATTTGATATCAAAACACTCTACGGGCTGGACGGTTATTATGAGGACCAGTGATGAGCTGGATCCTATGGGTCAGGGATGGACCGGACCCTTTGGGCCATAGTGCCTGGGTACCTATATGTTGGTGGGTCTATACAGTTGGGTATAGATCCGCACTGTATCCTGACTAATCAGCAGGTTATAGTGCATATGTTGGTTTCTAGTGTCCAGTCTAATTTATTGTTGATCGCCATTAACGGCATTCCTTTCCGAGTAGTTCATAATTACAAACTCACACAAAGATTTAATTCAAAAGGATGAAATATTTAAACGATCACTGTTCTTTTACAGCAAAATATGACTTATGATTAAAGGCCAATGAGGGCCGATGTTTTGTTCGCTCAACTATTAGATATGTAAAGACGTTTTTAAAATCATTCAATAATCATTTCCAGGAGTTTTCTGATCTGATACCTGGAAATCATTTATGATACTTGCTGGGCATTTTTGTCTCACTCTTGCTTTGTGAACTCTTATTTCTTTCAGTATCAAATGAGGGCAAAGTGAATAGCTTTTAATAGACAGCAAAAGTGGCGAGATTCCAGCTGAAGAAATGTGGAGATGTCAGAGTGATCAATACAAGGAAATTAGTAATGAGGTAATGGAATTGTATCTAGACAATGTAATTTTAGAAGGCTAGATTCTTGTTTCATACTATAACCTGTAAGCGATCATGAATATGAGGGGTTATCTGTATATTTATTTTAATATACAGGTTTTTATTATTATGTAAAGTTGTGTAGTGACACCCAATCCTGACCGCGGATTTGGGAGCGTCACATGTTCTATTTCTACTTCAAGTGAAAGACAGATTAACAGATAGTGTTGCCGGTTATTTAAAGTCTCAAATTCAAAGACAGAAGAAGCTTTATTCTGTAAAGTTTGACAGCACATACTGTCCCAAGTACAAAGATCACAAAGGTGATATTGTCGAAATGAAGCCTAACTCTACTAAGATTATAACTACTTTTCTGGGTTATAAGGCTGTGGAATTCAATCTAGAGTCTGACAAGGCATATCTGATTAGACTAGATCAGGAGATTAGAAAAGCTAAGATAAATGATCTCAGAGCAGCTATTTTTCAAACTGGTGAAGATACAGCTGAATTGATAAATGCTAAAAGGAGGATGGTCAATGAACTTGAATATGCTGAGAGATGTTTGTTGAAGAATTATCTCAGAACAACTCCTGATATTAAAGAGATCAGAAATTGAAGCTAAGTCAAAGATCTACAACTTTTTAAATTCTGAAGTGTATACAGACTGAAGCTGTTATCAGAACTTAAAGATGGTAAACATGAAAGGACTGTAAGTTGTAGTTATCTAGTCAAATTCTCATGCATTTGTACTTAATGTTTTTGACATCATCAAATATCCGTTGAACTTGTATATTATGCTAATTTACAAGTTGGGGGAGATTGTTAGATATATTTGATAATGTCATGTGTAATATGATTTGTGTTTAGTTTTCAGATCTTACCTAATAGGACAAATCAGTACTTAACTGGAAATCAGCACTTATACTAAAGACATAACTTAAGATATCAGAACTTAAGTAATCAGAACTTAAGTTATTAGAAGATATTTATCAGGAGATAATATCAGGACTTAAGATGACTTTCAGATAAGGCAGGAGGCTGATTGAAAGGAAAGAAGATCGAGACTAAGACAGAAAGAAATATGCATGAAGAAAGAATTCTATGAAGAATAGAATACTTGGAAGAAAAGATAACTAGTTGATACATTTTAGGAAGCAGAATTATATTCCATATCAATTAGAATTTATCTTGTAATTGTGTAGTATATAAACACAAGCCTAGGGTTTGCACTATAAGTGTTATCATTATTGAAGTTATTATTCTTTGTAACTCTAGCAGCTCTCGTGATAATTTGTTCATCACTAAGAGAGGACAGTTCCATATTGTAACAGAGTTTATTGTGCTGAATAAAATCTGTTTTCTATTACTTGAGTTCTTATATTCGATTTGATTGTAGTAAACACTGTATTCAACCCTCTTTTACAGTGTGTGTGACCTAACAAGTGGTATCAGAGCCGATCTGTTAGCACACAAACAGTTTAAGATCCAAAAACAATCATGTCTGAATCACAAACTCCATCCATGCCCACCAAGACACAAGACCCCGAGAAGAAGCTTTCCAGGAAAGGTGGAAGTCATAAAAGGAAAGGACTCAGAAAGACTGAAGTCAAAGGAGCATTTAACAAGCATTTAACGGGTAAAAATAACCCGACTATTTACAAGAATAGTTTTAAAAATCTCAGGATAATTTAAAACTAATAATATATGATTTTCTAAATTTTTAAGTCATTTTTGGAATGTGCAATCGACCCTCCTTTTACAATTTAACAAACAAAAGTGCGGGTGATTAAAAGCCATAAAATTTATGAAATAATTTTAAAATTCTTGAAATATTCCAAACTTAGTAAAATTACATTTTCATAATTTTTGAAACATTCTGTAATTAAATACTGATTTTACAATTAAATGCAATCAGAAAATCATTTAGAGATAAATAATCAATAAAATATTTATTTCTAAATTTTATAAACTCCTAAAAATAGTAAATAAAATTTTAAAGCAACAAAAATAATTTTAGAAACAATTTTAGCATTTATAAGAATAAATATGTAATAAAATTACTTTAAAAATGAATTAAATTCATACATCTCGATAATTAATTATAAAATTAATCTTCGCATCCAACAAATCATAACCAATTAATAATACAGCAAAACATAGCTGACAGAACCATCACATATTTTATTTATTTAATAATTCACTAATTACATTTATATATTAGATCCGAAAATAGGTTACTTAGCCGCTAAGTAACTAAAAGACGATACAATTTTAATACCAGACTTGGATAATTATCAAAACAGAACTTCCTATAAAACACTTTACACGAAAACGAGGTAGTAATATCTCGCCTTCTGAGAATACAAATTTTTGTCGATCTATAAAATGATTAACGTATCGAATATTTCACACCGGGACTCGTACAGGTCAAACCGTACCCCGGATCGAAAAAGTCCAAACACGAAAAGTGTTCAGAATTATCAGATTAGGTTAGGAAGGAGTTTTCGGAAGAGTTTCGGGTTGTAAAAATGCAAAAACGGTTGAAGTGGGACGATTTCTGATTCTAAAAAGAAATTTTATAATTACGTAAAAATAATCATTATCAATTCTATATATCCTTATAAAATCATATAATGATCCAAAAATTACCAGAAAAACATCAAAATTACTTATATTTATTTATGGATAATTAAAAATTATAATATCTAATTTTTATCAGAAATAAACATCCAAATATTATTATCCATCATCAAATAATTCACCAAAATTCACATAAAATCAGATAATATTTATTTATTGATAAAAATAATTACATAATATTTCTCAGACGTTACAACAAGGATTTGGTGCAAATGGCATATTAGCAAATTGTGCATTCATATTCTGAGCAGACATAGCATTCATAGATATGATAGGTATGGCAGTCATGATGGGAAAATAAGAGGGTGTAGACAGAGGAGTTGGCATGGCAAGTTTGCAATTAACAGACAAATGATTAACACTACCATACTTAACACAGATTTTTCTTGGTGCATATTTATCAGGTGTGTAGTTGTTATGTTTGTTAATTCCAACTTTCCCTCTATTATTTTTTTTAGCTTCTGTTTTAACCTCAATCTTTTCTAATCTTTCATTCCATTGCTTGATAGACAGATGACCAACATTAACTTTCTTTTCCTTCTTGACTTGACTTGATTCTCCTAAAATAAAGTTCTTAGAAACTGATCCATATTTCTCATGTAACTTAGCTAGCTTATCTTTGCTTACTGGTTTACTCACAGTCGACGGATGTGACTCTTTGTCACTCGACGGATAATCTTTTTGATTATTCAACGGATGATTTTCATCATCCGTCGAGTCCACATCTGTAAACAGTCCTTCAACCAAATTGGACTCAAGCTTCTCCTTACTCTTCTTCCAGGCTGCATCACAAAAGGACTCAATACCTTGAACTTTAGTGATTTGAGCATGGACATCTCTGGATGATTTCCATGCCTTAATCACTTCCTGTTCTCGTTCAAGCTGCTTCTTTAAAATCTCTTCTTTCTTCAAGGACTCAGTTAATTCATCCTTAGCAATCTTACACTGAATTCTCAAGTTCTCAAATTCAATAAACTGAGACTCTAGCACATTATTCCTCTCACTTAAAAAAAATTGTTTTCTTTAATTTTAGCATTTTCCTTGGTGTAATTCTGGCTACTTTTTCAAGATTTTAAAACAGTTCCAAATCGATAAATATATAGGTGTTTGATTTGCAGAGTACGGAATGAAAGAGTTATATAAATCAAAACACAAAGTAATAAAAACACAAGTTTTTAAACCTTTCTGGTGGATTTGAAAGTATCCACCAGATATATATATATATATAGAGTCCACCTTTTAATTGGAGTCCTCGGAGTCCATCTATGTTTTGTAAATAAAATATCTTCTAAAATGTGTTATCTTGCAAAATATTTTTCACAAATTCATTACTTCAATAAAATCATGCAAATCTCATATATTTACAAGTACAATACGTATGTTCGGCAACATGAACATTTATGTTCCGCAAACTAAGCATGTTTTGTCGAATAATATATTTTGCAATGTTCTACTTGTAAAATCTATGCAATCTGCAAGATTTTCAATAAATTGTGATATTTGTAGAATATCATTCGAAAAATTATACATTTTGCAACTTCCCCAAGGACTCCAATGAATAGGGGACTCCACAGAACCTAACCCTATATATATATATATATATATATATATCGAATGAGAATCCTGTGAAGCTTGAATAGCTCACAGCTGCTTACAAGTATAACAAACAAACTATAGAGAAATTCTTGACAAGTACAGCTTTTTCTATCTCTCTTTAAAATATGTTTGCTTAGTTAAATGTTCTACTAGCTACACTTGGTTTATATATCACCAAGTTTACATGACAATAAGAAAAGATAATAAAACAAAATATATCTAGTCCAACTCCATGCTACTTTACTACTCTATTCCAGCATCTTTGAACATCTTTATAATTGCATGGAAATGGTAATGCTTCTTTGTTCTCAATTTCCTGCTTAACAGGCTGCCACATTCTTTTTATAAACACCTAATGCATGTGACTGTGTTGTCATTGTCAACAGATATTTGAATTTAATCATCCGTCGGGTACATGTTTATCATTCGTCAGGTAGCTTTGTTAATCATCCGTCGGGTAGCTTTGTTGATCATCCGTCGGGTAGTTATTTGTCACTTGACTCCATTTCACTTATACAGAATTATAAGACATCTCATATTTACAATTAATCAACCTAGTCTGCATATCCACTAGTAGTGAACATGACTCATATGCTCCTACAAAATCTACACAAAGTTGTTTACATAAATATGCTACAGATCTTACTATTACATAAGCTACTCACCCGGTAGATGTCAATTTGTCATCCGTCGGGACTATATTAAATCATCCGTCGGGACTATAATTAAACATCCATCGAGTGCTACAAAATTCACTAAGTTAAATCTACTAAGGTGTTTTGTTTAACTTATCATCAAGTTCACAACATATTCCTAACAATCTCCCCCAATTTATGTCTACTGGAATTGTAGCCATAAATTAAGAGAAACATGATAATAACAAAACACCTTAAAAATACAGATTGAAAGGTGGTAGATGAAACTGATAAGTGCTACAATATTTACTGAAAATTGAACAAAGCAAAGTGTGCAAAGAATTCTCACAATCAATTTTCAAGGTGCTTCTCTAGTTTGAGCAGATAAATCTATCTCCTTGATTGTCTGGATTTCTTCCCAAGCCTCATGTTGTTCTCCTCTATTTAATTCTGAAGTTGTATGTGGAATTCAAGTTCATCAGCTTCTAAGAGATCTAGCATTTCTTGCATTTTTAATAGAGTCTCATTGCTAGAGATACTCAACTGGTCCTCCAATATGAAGAATCTTCTAACTCCCTTTTCATCCCTGAATTCCATCAGCCCATAAGGCCTCAAATGCACTCTCTTTCCTGTGAAGGGAATTGATAGAGTTTTTGGAAGTGCATCTTTGGATTTATTACTCCTTAGCTCTTCTATCCTTTTTAAAACCAGTTTCCTTGCAGTTACATTGAACCCAAAGTTTTTCTTGAAGGATGAAAAGACTTTTATCAGAATAGATTAGCTTTCTTGAAGAATCCTGTGAAGTGGCCATGTGAATTCTTTACCTCCCTTGTATTGGAATACCAACCTTTCAGGAAGATGTTTATGAGCATCAATCCCTCTCACTTCTTCCAATTCATCTAAGTAGAGGTTTATATTAGAGAACTCCTTGATGTCACAGATGTATAACATATCTCCCTTGTTGATTGTAGATTGAGATTTGGTTAGGGTCTTGGATCTAAGAGTCACATGCTTCACTTTCTTGATTGCTCTAGTCTTTATCTTCTTTGGCTTGTTGAAAGTAGGGAAGTTCAGCTCAAGAATTGGCAGACTATCCCAGTCTACTGGCTCATCCTTTGGAATTATGGGTTCACCATTAATATTCCTAGTTGGATCCACCACCTTGAATTCTTCAAATACCACTGAGGGTTTTGATGTCTGAGTTGAAGTTGTAGACTTTTTAGGAATAGTCTTCCATTTCTTCATCACTAAAGTCCAATTTTCATTTGGAGGGGAGCTTGTATCTGAATCTTCTTTTCTGTTATGGTTTCTGTTGCATTTTCTGATCTTGAGGTTCAACAATCACAGATGGTTGTGCAGAAATCTCAGTTGTAGTCTTCACAGCTTGAAGTTTGGCTAAGATAGCAGCTTGCTCCTTCTTTTGTTTGAGCTTCCTAGCATCTAAGGCAGCTTGCTTCTTTCCTTGCCTGATTCTTTCCTTCTCTTCCTTTTTAGCTTCTACAAACTGAGGGTGTCCATCCACCACACAAATTTTCTTACTGTAGATTTTAACAATTCTTCTTTTAAGTACTGAATCAGTTGGATCCTTGAAAAATGCAATTGACCTAGCCAACAGCTTCTTCTCATATGGCCTAGGTGTCTCATTCAAAATATTCATAGGATTTTTGTCTGAGAACTTTGAGTAGTTTCTTTTAGGCTTCATGATAAGATTTACCTTTGAAGATTTTACACAAGAAGTTTGGCCCTTTTAAAGATAATTCATACTCATATCATCCACAGAAATATTCTTGACTTGAGAGTGATGAATGAAGATTTTGTCTGGTATCTGAATTGGCCCATACTTCTGTTGAATTTCTTCATCTATCTTTCTCCATTTATCATCTAGTTCCTTCCCCACAGCTGCAACATCAAGCATCTTGGGAATTGACTTTGACTCAAGCTTAGCAGCTGCTATGTGGATCAGATCAATATTGTCCAATACTGGTGGCTTTGGCAGAGTACTTTCTGGAACAATTACTTGGCTGATTTGTACATTACCACTTTCTCCCCCTCACTAGATGGCTCTGCTTGACTGACTTGAGATAATGATTTCTCCCCCTTTTTGGTATCATCAAGTAGAGTGGAGGAAGAATATTGTGCAGCCACCAGTTACTGCAGCAGTTAAGTTTACTGTGCTTGGTGTAGATGTATAGATGTGAGAGAAACTTCCATTACAGTCATCCTTTTATCCAAGGAATCCACTTTAGTGGCAAGATTAGAGTTCTTCCTTAGCTGTCTCTTAATATCAAGCATTGTTGCTTCTGGAAGTTTAGCATTCAATCTTTCAGAAATGTCCTTCTTCACTTGATTAATCTTAGTCTTGATAGAAGTGACATCATGATTGTGTTCAAAGCCTTGGATTTGATGCATGTGTAGAGAATTGAGATATGCCTGTAAGAGCATCATGGTTCCAACATCTATTATACATTGAAGAGCACTATGTGTCTCCTGGATTTGATGGATGAGAATGGTCTTGAAATGCTGAAGATCACATTCCTTGGAGAATGCCCAAGATGGCAGGCCAGATCTAGAGCCGGTGCCTGCTGCTCCCCCTATGTACATGGGCTCTTCACTATCATCACCATCATCTCTAAAAAGATCGTCAGATTCACCAGTTCCATAGTCTATATCATCATCATTTTTAGGTGGCATGGCTTTGATGGCCTCCTTAGCTCTTTGCCTGGATTGAGTGGTGTGCACCAAATTAGCATTCTTTCAGCCTCCTCATTGCCCTGTTCAGCTAGAACTTGATAAGCTAAAACAGGATGAGTAAATGTCTCAGCATCTAGGGAAATAAAATCTATGACAGCTTGGTATTCTTTCTAAATAGCCTTTCCCTTTCTACATCACTGACATTCATTGACTCACTTGCAATGGTGTCCATCTTTATCATTCATGTACCTGCATTTCTCTTAGTATCTCTCTATTTTTACATCAAGGGCTCTGCTTGGCTTTTCACCCTCACACCCTTATCTTCACCATCTAAGGTGGGACTCCTCTCACTCACTTTTGCCAGTCCTGAAGAAATGGACTGCATAGGTTCACTCATTTTCTCTCCTTTTTCCTGGGAGCAACCCAGCCTCTCACTCAGTTCACTCCCTTCCCTCGGTCCTAAGAGTAATTGTACTACTACTAAGTCCTCTGCACTTGTGATAATTGAAGAAATTTGAAGTTGTGTAGAGACTCCCGATGGATGAGGAATATCCACCAGGGTAGCAGTTTGACTAGCCGACGGATGACTGTTGTTAGGCACATCTGTTGGGATACAATCACTACTCGGCGGATGAATGATATCCACCGAGATAGAAGAAATGAATGAGTTTGGAGTGGACACTATTGTAGACTCTGTGCAGATTGATAAAAATTTGGGCACAGATGTCTCAATAGACTCAGAAAGAATTGGCAAGTGAGCCAACAAATCATCTAATAGATGATGCTCACTTGCTTGGATTTTTGGATTCTCCAACAGAGTTAAAGATGGAGAATTTGGAAGTGATGTATTAATCATGTCAACATCCAGTGAGTGTATGGATGAATTTGGTGTTTCAGGTGCTTCAATTATTAAAGATTTTGGCTGTGACTCTACATTTATTGGAGGCACATCAATCTAACTTTGAGAAGGTGCAGTGACTGGGTCTTTAGCACCAGTTTGCACTGTGTGTTCCTTGTGCATCCTCAAGGGTTGTTGATCTTTTCTTTCTAGCATAAGTTTGTGGTGAACTTGTGTCCCTATCCCTCTTGACATGTGCTACTGGTTGGGAGCTTGTTTCAATAGTAACATCATTTTGAGAGGATGAAACTAGAAGTGAGCTTATTTTCTTATTAACAACCACAATTTGTTGGGAAACTGTGGTACGGCTAGGCTTAGATATACTCATCTCACCAGCCTTATCCTTAGGGTTTCTTTGATTTTCACCTTGTCCCTCACCTTGCTCACTCTCTTTCACACTCCCTCTTTGTGTTTAGTAGATTTTACAACTGATTTCTTTTGAAAGAAACCAGAGGGGGCTTTCTCAGATTTGGATTTTGAAATTGTTGGTTTGGTAGCTTGGGTAGGCATCTGTTGGGTCAATGATACAGATGTCATAGCTACACTTGAAGGCAAAGAAATGTGTGAGGTTGGAAGAGTGGAGACAGTGGTACTTACCTCACTTACCTGAGGTCCCTCCATGATTGGAAAATAATGGAGGGGTACCTCTTTGTGATGACTTGCCCTGTTGAGATCAGCAATGACTCTCCTTTCTTGAACCCAATAATTCAGCTTGTCGGTTGGGTTCTTAATTGTAATGTTCTCAATAAAATGGTTAGCAAACATCATAAAGAATCTAGCATAATAGACACTTTTACCTCTCTTATTAAGTTCTCCTAACTTATATCCTAACTCAAACAAGACCAAGTCACTGAAATTAAAGTAATTATCAGTAACTAGCATGTTAAGCATGGAAATATTAACAGAGTCAAAATTGCTAATTTTACCAGAAAATGCATTAGTTACCACATCACACAGATAGCTCCATTCATTTCTAAGACCTAACCTCCTAATTTCATTTAACTTAGAATTAGGAAGTACATAGCCCATAGAATTCAGCATGTTAACTATATCAGTGTCTGTGTGTGGAACAGTAGTAGAGTTATCTGGAATTCTAAAGCATGCTTTGAAAATGTCACTATTAATGCAAAAATGTTTACCTTTGAGAGTGAAATTTATGGTCTTGTCAGTAGAATTGTACACGGTAGTTGTCCATATCTCCTCCACAACTTTATAGTAAATTGTGGGTGATTCTAGCATAGCATAACTGAGTTTACAGTTCTTCACAAAATCCATCATCTTGCGAAATTCTCCAGACTGAGGAATCTCCTTATTCACTAGTGCTGCAAAGTTGTTCTTTTCATAGATATATCCAGATTGAGACATGATTTTGACTACAGGTGCCATTGTTAGAGAATGAGAAATTTACAGAGCGAATATTTGCTTTGGAGAAGAAAGGAAGTTAGAGCAATTGATTCGAGAATGATAGAAGAGTAGAATAAAAATGAATTCTGCTTTTATACTATCTCAGAAATAAACTGTCAAAAATAATAAAGTGAATTAAAGTAACCAATCAAAATAGCCCAAAATAGCCGTTTAAAAATAAATAAACTGTAAAAATTATGTCACTTATCTGTCGTGTTATACTTACAAACTGTAAGTATACTCGATGGATAATGTTCATAGTTTTAACGACTAAGATTGAGACAATTTGACGGATGAAGATAAATCAATTATCCGTCGGGTAATAAAATAATCCAGAAAAGTAATTGATTTTTATTAACAAATAATATTCCGATGGATGATCAAACTCGATAGATAATGAACATCGGTCGAGATGTAAATTTTGACTTAGCCAAAATTTCATCCAAAACAGAAAAATCAATTAAGTTTCTGGATGCATTATGACTTGCAAAAATATCTGAAATAATTCATGAATTGTTAAGCATACCTAACTCACTTACCAACCTTGAAAAGGTGGATTCATCAAATGGCTTGGTAAAGATATCTGCAAGCTGCTTTTCACTTGAACAAAATGAAGTTCCACAGTACCATTCATCACATTTTCCCTAATGAAGTGGTACTTGATGTCTACGTGCTTTGTTCTGAATGATGTACTAGATTTTCAGTGATGGCAATTGTACTTGTGTTATCACAGAAAATGGGAATTCCATCCACTTGTAGACCCTAGTCCAACAATTAGTTTTTCATCCACAAGATCTGTGCACAACAATTACCAGCAACAATATATTCAGCTTCAGCTGTAGTGGTAGAAACTAAATTTTGCTTTCTACTAAACCAGGACACAAGCTTGTTCCCTAGAAATTGACAAGTTGCTGTTGTACTTTTTCTGTCTATTTTACAACCTGTATAATCTGCATCTGAATAACCAGTTAGATCAAAACCAGAATCTATAGGGTACCAAATTCCAAGTTTTGGTGTTTTCTTTAGATATCTGAAAATTCTCTTTATAGCTGCTAAGTGAGATTCTCTAGGATCATCCTGAAATCTAGCACAAAGACAAGTAGCAAACATTATATCTGGCCTACTAGCTGTTAAGTACAGAAGTGAGCCAACCATACCCCTATAGCTTGAAATATCCATAGACTTTTCAGTAGTGTTTAATTTAAGCTCAGTTGCAGGGGCCATGATATTTTTTGCAGATGTCCAATCCATTATATCAAACTTCTTTAAAAGATCATGAATATATTTAGTTTGACTAATGAATATTCCATCACTAACTTGCTTAACTTGTAAACCAAGAAAGTAAGTTAGTTATCCCATCATGCTCATTTCATACTTACTTTGCATCAATTTGGCAAACTTTTTGCAAAGTTTTTCATCTGTAGAGCCAAATATAATATCATCTACATAAATTTGAACAAGTATACTAGAGCCATTAACATTTCTAAAGAATAAAGTTTTATCAACAGTACCTCTTGTGAAGTGATTTTCCAATAGAAACTTTGATAAAGTGTCATACCAGGCTCTAGGTGTTTGCTTCAGTCCATAAAGTGCCTTCAAAAGATAGTAGACATATCTTGGAAAATTTGGATCTTCAAAACCAGGAGGTTGACTAACATAGAATTCCTCCTCCAAATCTCCATTCAGAAAGGCACTTTTGACATCCATTTGGTAGACCTTGAAATTGGCATGAGCTGCATAGGCTAAGAAAATTCAATGGCTTCAAGTCTTGCAACAGGAGCAAAGGTTTCATCAAAATCTATTCTTCTTGTTGATAGTAACCCTTAGAAACCAATCTAGCTTTGTTCCAGATCACTATGCCATTTTTATCCATCTTGTTTCTGAATACCCACTTGGTGTCAATTGGATTCTTTCCTTTAGGTTTGAGTACCAGCTTCCTACCTTGTTCCTTTCAAATTGGTTTAGCTCCTTCTACATAGCTAAAATCCAATCAGGATCCAACAAAACTTCTTTTACTTTCTTTGGTTCATCCTTAGATAGGAAGCTACTATACAAACATTCTTCTTAAGTTGCTCACCTTGTTTGAACTCTAGAAGATGCATCACCAATGATGAGCTCAAAAGGGTGATCTTTAGTCCATTTTCTTTGTTGAGGTAGATTAGCTCTAGATGAAGAAGCCTCATTGTTGTCTTGATGTGTGACTGAGTTTTGATTATGAGAAACTCCCCCTGAGTTTGTGAATCTTTGATTTGAGAAAGGGGAACTTTCTGTAGGTGATTTATTCTGACTTTTAGCTTCTCTTAATGTTCCGACGGATGATGCACTTTGTGTCCCGGCGGATGAAGCAGATTGTCTCCCGACGGATAAGGCAGATTGTCTCCCGACGGATGAAGCATTTTGCAACTCGACAGATGTTAAATTATGTGCTTCATTAGTTGTAGACTTTTCTACATTATCCTTATTCTCTATTTCTTGATCACTATCATCATCACTGTCATCACTAACCTTCTCCACATTATCAAACTTGAGGCTTTCATGGAAATCTCCATCTTGCAGTCCTTCAATATTTTTGTCATCAAACACAACATGTACTGATTCCATAACAATGTTGGTTCTTAGATTGTAGACTCTATATTCCTTTCCCATAGCATATCCAACAAAAATTCCTTCATCTGCTTTAGCATCAAACTTCCCATATTGATCAGTTTGATTCCTTAAGATATAACATTTGCAACCAAAGACATGAAGAAAATTTAGAGTTGGCTTCCTATTCTTGAACAATTGGTAGGGTGTCATGCACTTTTCTTGATTGGCCAAAGAAATATTCTGAGTGTAACAGACAGTATTCACAGCTTCAGCCCAAAAATATGTTGGTAATTTTGATTCTTCAAACATTGTCCTTGCAGCTTCAATAAGAGATATGTTCTTTCTTTCCACTACTCCATTTTGTTGTGGAGTTCTTACTGCAAAAAACTCATGCATAATCCCATTCTCTTCACAATATGATCTCATCATAGAATTCTTGAACTCAGTTCCATTATCACTCCTGATTCTTCTTACTTTAAAATCAGGATGATTGTTGGCTTGCCTTATGTGATTGATGATGATTTCACTTGCTTCATCTTTAGACTTTAAGAAATATGTCCAAGAGAACTTTGAGAAATCATCCACAATTACTAGGCAAAATCTTTTCCTTGAGATAGAAAACACATTGACTGGTCCAAACAAATCCATGTGTAACAATTACAAAGGTTCTTCAATTGTTGAATCAAGCTTCTTTTTGAATGATGATTTGATCTGCTTTCCTTTTTAGCAGGCATCACACAATCCATCCTTAGTAACCTCCACTTGAGAGATACCTCTAACCAGTTCTTTCTTGACAAGTTTATTCATGGTTTTGAAGTTTAGATGGGACAGCATCTTGTGCCATAGCCAACTTTCATCTTGACTTGCTTTACTGAGAAGACAAGTGACAGATTCTGCATTTGATGAGTTGAAGTCAGCTAGATACACATTCCATTTTTGCACTCCAGATAGAACCACTTTGTTGCTCTTTTTATTTTTCACAAAACAGGCTTCTGAATTGAAGGTTACTGAATTGCCCTTATCACAAAGCTGGCTGATACACAACAAATTGTGCTTGAGACCATCCACTAGGGCAACCTCTTCAATGATGACATTGTCTTTTGAAATTAAGCCATATCCCACAGTATAACCTTTGCTGTCATCTCCAAAAGTAATACTTGGGCCAGGTCTTTCCTTGAACTCATTAAGCAGGGTGGAATCTCCAGTTATGGGCCTTGAGCAACCACTATCCAGATACCAAAGATTCTTTCTGTTTCCCTGCACACATCAAAATCAAATCAAGTTGATTTTGGTACCCAAGTTTCCTTGGGTCCTGCCTTGTTAGCTTTTTTCTTTGGTTTCTTAGGTTTGATCTCATTTGACTTGGGAATTTCTGATTCATCCTTAGTCATTTGAGTTGGACCTTTAAAACTAGTCATTAGAGCAGAATTATCATGCACATTTTGATTAACGGGAAAAGGCATGTTGTTTGTAAACATGTTATTCCAGTAAGGCATGCTAAATGGCATTTGAGGTATAATAAATGCAGTATAATAAGGATTAGGTGTAAATGACATATTAGCAAATTGTGCATTCATATTCTGAGTAGACATGGCATTCAATGGCATGGTAGGCGTAGCAATCATGTTGGGAAAAGAGGGAGGTGCAGACACAGGAGTAGGCATGGCAAGTTTGCAATTAACAGACAAGTGATTAACACTACCACGCTTGACACATATTTTTCTTGGTGCATATTTATCAGATGTGTAGTTGTTATGTTTGTTAATTCCTACTTTCCCATTTCTATTGCTTTTCTTTTTAGTTTATGTTTTAAAATTGCTTGATAGACAGATGACCAACATTAACTTTCTTCTCCTTATTAACTTGACTAGATTCTCCTGGAATAAAGTTCTTAGAAACTGATCCATATTTCTCATTCAGCTTGGCTAGCTTATCTTTGCTTACTGGTTTACTCACAGTCGACGGATGTGACTCTCTGTCACTCGATGGATAATCTTTTTGATTATTCAACGGATTATTTTCATCATCCATCGAGTCCACATCTGTCAACAATCCTTCAACCAAATTGGATTCCAGCTTCTCCTTACTCTTCTTCCAGGCTGCATCACAAAAGGACTCAATACCTTGAACTTTAGTGATTTGAGCATGGACATCTCTGGATGATTTCCATGCCTTAATCACTTCCTGTTCTCGTTCAAGCTGCTTCTTTAAAATATCTTCTTCCTTCAAGGACTCGGTTAATTCATCCTTAGCAATCTTACTCTCAATTCTCAATTTTTCAAATTCAATAAACTGAGACTCTAGCACATTATTCCTCTCACTTAAAAATAAATTATTTTCTTTAATTTTAGCATTTTCCTTAGTGAGGGACTTAAGTGTAACATGCAAGTGATATAATTCTGTGGACATGTCATTTATTGCATCATTACACTCAGCTTTAGATAAATGTGCTAGGTTAGTGGTGATTACCTGATTGCATGCAGAACTTGTTTCTGTTTCATCAAATTTGGCCATCAGGGCTAGGTTGACATAGCTTGTTTCTTCATCTTCATCCAATCCATCAGCTGCCCAGTCATTTTCTTGTGTAATGAAAGTCCTTTCCTTTTGCTTGATCAACTCAAAATATTTATGTTTATAATCAACGGACTCAAACTTTTTCTTGCTAGAATCTGACTTTCTACACTCATTGGCAAAATGCCCTGTCAAGCAACATTTGAATTTGGATTTATCCACCATGTTTCTATTTAGCTTGGCTGCTCCAAAATTCTTTTTGAATTTGAGCTTGGAAAATCTTCTGGATAGGATTGCTAAATGTTCATGAATATCATCCATGTCATCTTGGCTTAAGTGATCTTCATTTTCAGCTACCAGCCCTTTACCCTTCCTTTCATAGACCTTTGATGTAGACTCAACAACTTCTACCTTCATCTCTTTCTCTTTCTTAAACTCAACAACCAGTTCTATGGACCCTCCTTTCTTCCTTCCTTTCTCCATCCACTCATCTTGCTCAATTTCAAGCTCATAAGTTTTAGGATGCCATACAGTCTCTCCAAGGTGAACTCCTTGTAATCCTGTGAATTTCTCAGTGAGACTGTCATTGGCTTTCATTCTTTTGGAAGAGATCTAAGGAACTTGAGGTTAGAGTCTTTTGTTTGATAGACTCTTCCATGCAACTTCAGAGCATTTAGTAGGTTTTGAAATCTACTAAAAATATTAGTGAGAGACTCACTTTCTTCACAATGGAAATGCTCATATTGCTGAATCAGTAACTGCATCTTGTTCTCCCTTACTTGCTCAGTACCATCATAAAAAATTTGGATTATGTCCCAAACCTCAGTAACTGCATCTTGTTTTATAGTTAATGATGTTATCAAACATATCACCATCAACTCCATTGAACAATATGTTCATGGCCTTTTTATCTTTCCTGACTTGCTCAATATCAGGTTCTGACAATTCATGCCTAGGTTAGGGAACAGATGGATCATTTCCAGTTGCAGCTCTCATTGGTACATGAGGACCTCTCTCTATGCAATCCACATAGGCCTCATCTTGGGAAAGAAGATGTAGGTGCATTTTCACCTTCCAGTGGTGATAATTATCTTTGTCCAGAAATGAAATTTTGACTCCAACATCCTTCTTGTTCATCTTGCTGTTTGTTGTGATCTTTACACTCTTTGTACTTCAAGAGTTTGCTCTGATACCAATTGTTATTCCCTAACAATACAACAAGAATTACAGAAGGGGGGTTGAATGTAATTATGGCTACTTTTCAAGATTTTAAAATAGTTCCAACTCGATAAATATATAGGTGTTTGATTTGCAGAGTGCGGAATGAAAGAGTTATATAAATCAAAATACAAAGTAATAAAAACACAACCTTTTAAAACTTTCTGATGGATTTGAAAGTATCCACCAGATATATATATATATATATTGAATGAGAACCGTGTGAAGCTTGAATAGCTCACAACTGCTTACAAGTAGAACAAACAAACTACAGAGAAATTCTTGACAAGTACAACTTTTTCTATCTCTCTTTAAAATGTGTTTGCTTAGTTGAATGTTCTACTAGCTACACTTGGTTTATATATCACCAAGTTTACATGACAATAAGATAAGATAGCAAAACAAAACATATCTGGTCTAACTCCATGTTGCTTTACTACTCTATTCCAGCATCTTTGAATATCTTTATAATTGCATGGAAATGATAATGCTTCTTTGTTCTCAATTTCCTGCTTAATAGGCTGCCACATTCCTTTTGCAAACACCCAACGCATGTTACTGTGTTGTCACTGTCAACAGATATTTGAATTTGATCATCCGTCGGGTACATTTTTGTCATCCGTCGGGTAGCTTTGTTGATCATCCGTCGGGTAGCTTTGTTGATCATCCGTCGGGTAGCTATTTGTCACTTGACTCCATTTCACTTATACAGAATTACAAGACATCTCATATTTACAATTAATCAACCTACTCTGCATATCCACTAGTAGTGAACATGACTCATATGCTCCTACCAAATCTATACAAAGTTGTTTGCAGAAGTGTGCTACATATCTTATTATTACATAAGCTACTCACCCGGTGGATGTCAATTTGTCATCCTTCGGGACTATATTAAATCATCTGTCGGGACTATAATTGAACATCCGTCGAGTGCTACAAAATTCACTAAGTTAAATCTACTAAGGTGTTTTTTAACTTATCATCAAGTTCACAACATATTCTTAATAATATAATTCCGTGGACATGTCATTTATTGCATCATTTTACTCAGCCTTAAATAAATGTGCTAGGTTAGTGGTGATTACCTGATTGTTTGATGAACTTGTTTCTATTTCATCAGATTTGGCCATTAGAGCTAGATTGACATAGCTTGTTTCTTCATCTTCACCCAGTCCATTTGTAGCCCAATCATTCTCCTGTGTGATGAAAGCCCTTTCTTTTTTCTTGTGCATTTCAAAGTACTTCTGTTCATAATCAACAGGCACAAACTTCTTTTTGCTGGAATCAGACTTTCTACATTCACTGGAAAAATGACCCGCCAAGCCACATTTGAAACACTTGAATTTTGACTTATCAACCATGTTTCTGTTAGGCTTAGCTGCTCCAAAATTCTTCTTGAATTTGAACTTGACAAATCTTCTGGATAAGAATGCTAGATGTACATCAATATCATCCATATCATCTTGGCACAATTGATATTCATTTTTAGCTACCAGCCCTTTACCCTTGCTTTCACAGACCTTTGATGTAGACTCAACAGCTTCTACCTTCATCTCTTTCTCATTCTCTAACTCAGCAACTAGTTCTATGGACCCTCCTTTCTTCCTTCCTTTCTCCATCCTCTCATCTTGCTCAATCTCAAGCTCATAGGTTTTTAGGATGCCATAAAGTCTCTCCAAGGTGAACTCCTTATAATCCTGTGAGTTTCTCAATGAGACTGTCATTGGCTTCCACTCCTTCGGAAGAGATCTAAGGAACTTGAGGTTAGAGTCTTTTGTTTGATAGACTCTTCCATGCAACTTCAGAGCATTTAGTAGCTTTTGAAATCTACTAAATATATCAGTGAGAGACTTACTTTCTTCACAGTGGAAATGCTCATATTGCTAAATCAATAGTTGTATCTTGTTCTCCCTTACTTGCTCAATACCATCACAAATAATCTGGATTGTGTCCCAAACCTCTTTGGTTGTTTTACAGTTAATGATGTTATCAAACATATCACCTTCAAATCCATTGAACAATATATTCGTGGCCTTTTTATCCTTCCTGACTTCAATGTCAGGATCTGACCATTCATGCCTAGGTTTTGGAATAGATGGTTCATTGCCAGTTGCAGCTCTCTTTGGTACATGAGGACCTCTCTCTATACAATCCACATAGGCCTCATCTTGAGAAAGAAGATGTAGGTGCATCTTCACCTTCCAGTGGTGATAGTTTTCTTTATCCAGAAATGGGATCTTCACTCCAACATCCTTTTTGTTCATCTTGTTGTTTGTTGTGATCTTTATACTCTTTATTCTTCAAGAGCTTTCTCTGATACCAATTGTTATTCCCTAACAATAAAACAAGAATTACAGAAGCGGGGGGGGGGGTTGAATGTGATTCTGGATCCTTTTTCAAATTTAAAGAAAGTTCTAACTTGATAAATATAACAGTGTTTGATTAGCAATGGTGCAGAATAAAAGAGTGATAGAAATCAAAACACTAAGTAATAAAAACACAAGCTTTTAAAACTTTCTGGTGGATTTGAAAGTATCCACCAGAGATTTATGTATATCAAATGAGAACTCTGTAAAGTTTTGAATAACTCACAACTGCTTACAAGTTTGAACAACTAAACTACAGAGAAATGTTTACAAAAGGCAGCTTGATATATTTCTCTGAAAATAGACTTGCTTAGTTAATTATTCTAATTGCTATGCTTGGTTATATATCAGCAAGTTTACATGACAATAAGACAAGATAATAAAGCAAAACATATCTAGTCTAACTCCATACTACTTCACTACTATATTCTAGCATTGTTAGATATATTTGATAATGTCATGACTAATATGATTTATGTTTAGTTTTCAGATCTTTCTTAAACAGGACAAATCAGTATTTAACTGAAATCAGCACTTATACTGAAGTCAGAACTTAAGTTATCAGTACTTAAGTTTTAGGAGATATTTATGAGAAGATAATATCAGGACTTAAAGGAAACGTTCAGATAAGGAAGGCGGCTGATTGAAAGGAAAAGAAGATCAAGACAAACGTAAGAAGAGATATGCATGAAGAAGGAATTCTATGAAGAATAGAATACTTGGAAGAAAAGATATCTGATTGATATATTTTAGGAAGCAGAATTATATTCCATATCAATTAGCGATTATCTTGTAACTATGTAGTATATAAACACAGACATAGGGTTTACACTATAAGTGTTATCATTATCGAGAATATTATTCATTGTAACCCTAGCAGCTCTCGTGATATTTGTTCATCACTGAGAGGGGACAGTTCCATACTGTAATAGAATTTATTGCTTTGAATAAAGTCCGTTTTCTGTTACTTGTGTTATTAGAATTCGATTTGATTGTGCTATACACTGTATTCACCCCCCCCCCCCCCTCTACAGTGTGTGTGACCTAACAAGTGGTATCAGAGCCTATCTGTTAACACACAAACAGTTTAAGATCCAAAAACAATCATGTCTGAAGCAGAAACTCCGACCAAGCCCACCAAAACTGAAGAACCACCAAAGACACAAATCCATAGTCGATATGAGACTATTAAAGTTCCCATATTGAAACCGTCTGAATATCCCATATGGAAGGTGAGGATGACTATGTTTCTGGAAGTTACAGATCCAGAATATCTTGACAGAATCAAGGAAGGACCTCACAATCCAACAAAGCTCGCAGTTGCAGTTGCAGGTGAAGCAGCAAAGTCTGTACCAAAGGAGAAGAGTGATTACACTGCTGAAGATATCACTTCAATTGCTAAGGATGCGAAGGTACGACACTTGCTGCATAGTGCCATTGATAATATAATGTCAAACAGGGTAATTAACTGCAAGACTGTAAAGGAGATATGGGATGCCCTGGAAACAAGATGTCAGGGAACTGATTCGATCAAGAAGAACAGGAAGACAATACTCACTCAAGAGTATGAACATTTTGACTCAAAGCCAAATGAGTCATTGACTGATTTATATGACAGATTTGTCAAGCTCTTGAATGATTTATCACTGGTTGATAAGGAATATGATCTTGAAGATTCAAACCTTAAATTCCTGTTAGCTCTTCCTGAAAGCTGGGATTTGAAGGCAACAACTATAAGAGACAACTATAATCTTGATGAAACGACTCTTGATGAAATTTATGGGATGCTCAAGACTCATGAACATGAGATGGAATAAAGAAGCAAGAGGAAAGGAGGAAAGTCAAGGATAGTTGCTCTTAAGGCTGAAGAAGAATCTCCCAAGGCAACTACCTCAAGGCAAGGCAAGGGTAAAGCTCTCTTCACAAAGTCTGATACTGAGTCATCAAGTTCTGATAGTGATGATGACTTAGAAACTGAAAGCTTTCCTAAGACAGATGATGATGAAGAGATGATGGAGCTATGTGCTCTTATGTTGAAAGGAATCACGAAGATTGCATACAGGAAGTTCAGGAAGGGAAAAAAGTTTTCCAGGAGAGGGGCAAGTTCTGATAAGAAGAATTTCAGAAAATCTGAAGGCAAAGGCGGAAAGTCTGACAGAGGAGATTATACAAATGTCAAATGTTACAATTGTGGTGAGAAAGACCACATATCAATGATTGCAAGAAAGTGAAGACTGACAAAGGAAAGGATCTTGTCACAAAGAAGAAAAGCTGGACAGACACCTCAGATTTTGAAAGTGAGGAGAATTATGCCTTGATGGAAAATGCTGATATGGCAAGTGTTGAAAGCAGTTCTGAAGCTGCTGAGTTAAAGGTACCTCAACTACTTATGCCTTTCATACTGATGATATTAATGAGTTGAGAAGATATCTTAAAACCATGTTCATTAGCTATAGAGACCAAACTTTAACATGTGAAAGATTAACTTCTAAAAATCTTGCTTGTAAAAAGAGGAATGATTATTTAGAAAAGGAGTTAGTCATGTTCCATCAAACTCAGAAAGATAGAGATGATGCTTTCTATGTTAGGGATGAAGTACTTAAAATGAATGAATCTCTAAAAGCTGAGTTAGAAAAGGAAAGAGAGATTATCAGGACTTGGACTAACTCTGGCAGAACAACTCAGAATTTTTTAAGTAGTGAAAACTGGAAAGAGGGCTTAGGTTATGGAGATGATAAGAATGATAAAGGAACTGTAGATATTAAGCCTATAGTTGTCAAACAAAAGCCAAAGTTAAAACCTGTTAAGTTTGTAGCTATAAAGTCTGATACTGAGAAATCAGAAGTTAAAAAGGAATTAACTTCTGATAAACTAAAACAGGAAAAGACAACTGAAGTAAACGTATGCTTAAGGAAAAAGAAGCAGCTTAAGCATAAGCTGAAAGATGTTAAGAATGCCAATAAGGTAAAATCACCTAGAAAAAATAGGAATGGAAAGGAAGGTGTGAATAAAAGCAATGATTATAAGCCTGTTACTGATGCTCCTAGAAAAACGTGTCATAACTGTGGAAGTTCTAACCATCTGGCTTCTTTTTGCAGGAAGAATAAGAACATAAACTCCTTACCTTCAAAGTCAGGAGTTAAGAGTCAGTCTGTTAGATATAAGCCACAAAATCCTTGTTTTCATTGTGGTAGTTTATGACATTCCATTTATACTTGTAAGGAATATCATAGTCTATACTATGATTATTATCAAATAAAACCTTCTTTAAAGAAAGTTAGCATTGTTCCTTCTAGTATAAGTTCTGATTCAAAGTCTGATAGTGTAAATTCTGATAAGAAAAATGTTAACATAAAATCTGATGCTAAATCCGCTGCAAATGTTAACAAACTTAATAAGGCCAAAGGACCCAAGCAAGTCTGGGTCCTTAAAACTAATCATTAGTGGTCTTTGTGATTGCAGGGTAACAGGAAAAACATCCTAGTTCTGGACAGTGGATGTTCAGGACATATGACTGGAAATAAAGCCCTGCTATTAGACTTTGTAGAGAAGGCTGGCCCAAGTGTTTCTTATGGAGATGGCACATTGGAAAAATGTTGGGATATGGCAATATCAATCTTGGGAATGTCATCATTAAAGAAGTAGCTCTAGTCTCAGGACTTAAACACAATCTGCTGAGTGTTAGTCAAATTTGTGACAGAGGTTATCATGTGGATTTCTTTGAAGAACACTGTGAAGTTGTAAGTAAATCTACATGCAAAGTTGTTCTGAAAGGATACAGGCATGGTAACATTTATGAAGCCAAGCTTTCAACAAGTACTGATGGTTCTGCAGTCTGTCTGATTAGTAGAGCATCAATTGAAGAAAGCTGGAACTGGCACAAGAAACTCTCTCATTTAAATTTCAACAATATAAATGAATTAGTCAAGAAAGATCTTGTGAGAGGACTGCCAAAGTCAGTATTTGCTCCTGATGGCCTTTGTGATTCTTGTCAGAAGGCTAAACAAAGGAAATCTTCATTCAAGAGCAAGACTGAATCATCAATTCTTGAGCCTTATCACCTACTACATGTTGATCTATTTGGTCCTGTAAATGTCATGTCTATTGCAAAGAAGAAATATGGTATGGTCATAGTGGATGAGTTCACCAGATACACATGGGTGTATTTCTTGCACACAAAAAGTGAAACTGCATCTATCTTGATTGATCATGTTAGGCAACTGGATAAATTGGTCAAAGATTCTGTGAAGATTATAAGAAGTGATAATGGCACTGAGTTCAAGAATTTGATAATGGAAGAGTTCTGCAAAAACCATGGAATCAAGCAGGAATTTTCTGCTCCTGGAACTCCACAACAAAATGGAGTTGTTGAAAGAAAGAATAGAACTCTTATTGAAGCTGCATGAACTATGTTTGATGAAGCAAAGCTTCCAACCTATTTCTAGGCTGAAGTTGTGCAGACTGCTTGTTTTACTCAAAATGCAACACTCATTAACAAGCATGGAAAGACACCATATGAGATGGTGAAGAAAAAGAAGCCAAATCTGAAATATTTTCATGTATTTGGATGCAAGTGTTTTGTTCTTAAGACTTATCCTGAACATCTATCGAAATTTGATCTAAAAGCAGATGAAGGAATCTTTTTTGGATATCCACTTTCCACAAAAGCCTTCAGAGTCTCTAACTTGAGAACAAGGGTGGTCATGGAATCTATCAATGTCTCCTTTGATGATAAGAAAATTACTGGACTTGAAGATTTCAATGATCATGATCAGCTGAGATTTGAAAATGAAGACTTAAATTCTGATACTGAAAATCCTGACAGTCTAAATCCTGATACAGCAAACTCAGATGGATTAAGCTCTGATGTTATTGAAACTGTGGTGACTACGCCAAAGGAAGATGCACATGTGCAGGGGCAGCATACTGAAGATGCAACCACATCTCAAGAAGCATCAGAACATACAACTGGCTCTTCATGTTCTGATTCATCAAGTTCTGATAAGCCAAGTTCTGATAATTCTGAAAATTTAAATACTGAAGGATCCAACTCAGAGAGCATAGTTTCAGGGGGAGTATCAGAAGATGTTGATGAAGATGGCATGGATCATGAGGAGCATTCAGTTCTAGAGAAAACCTTCCATCTGCAAGGAAGTGGACTAAATCACATACACCAGACTTAATAATTGGAAATCCTGATGCAGGTGTCAGAACTAGAACAACTACTTCAAGTGAATGTCTTTACAATTCTTTTCTTTCTCAGACTGAACCAAAGAAAGTGGAAGAAGCTCTTCAAGATGCTGATTGGGTGCAAGCAATGCAGGAAGAGTTAAATGAATTTGAAAGAAACAAAGTCTGGACCTTAGTGCCAAGACCAAAGAAAAGATCTGTTGTTGGTACAAAGTGGGTATTCAGAAACAAACTGATAGTGATGGCATAATTACAAGGAATAAAGCAAGGTTGGTTGCAAAAGGATATTCTCAACAGGAGGGAATTGATTATGATGAAACATTTGCACCAGTTGCTAGATTGGAAGCCATAAGGATATTTTTGGCTTATGCTGCTCACAAAAAGTTTACTGTCTTTCAAATGGATGTGAAAAGTGCTTTTCTCAATGGAGAATTGGAGGAGGAAGTATATGTTGAACAACCTCCAGGCCTTGTCGATCCCAAATATCCAAATCATGTCTACAGGCTTGATAAAGCACTTTATGGCCTTAAGCAAGCTCCTAGAGCATGGTATGAGGCTTTAGCTCAGTTTCTTCTGGAAAGTGGATTTAACAGAGGAACTATAGACAAATCACTGTTCTACCTCAACCATGGAAAGGACTTACTTCTGGTTCAGATTTATGTTGATGATATCATTTTTGGTTCTACAAATGACAGACTTTGTAAAAAGTTTGCCAAACTGATGCAGTCAAGATATCAAATGAGTATGATGGGAGAACTTAGCTATTTTCTGGGCCTTCAAGTTAAGCAGAATGAAGAAGGCACTTTTATTTGTCAAACCAAGTACACCAGAAACTTGCTGAAGAAATTTGGAATGCAAGATTGTTCAAGTGCATTAACTCCCATGGCCACTGCAATAAAACTGGATAAGGATACTGGTAAATCAGTAGATATTACTGATTACAGAGGTATGATTGGCTCTCTACTCTATCTAACTGCTAGTAGACCTGATATCATGTATGCTACCTGTCTTTGTGCAAGATTTCAAGCAGATCCACGAGAACCTCACTTAACAGCTGTGAAAAGAATATTCAAGTATCGTAAGGGAACAGCTGATCTGGGATTGTGATATCCCAGAGAATCAGATTTTAAACTAATAGGTTACTCAAATGCAGATTTTGCAGGTTGCAAAATTGACAGGAAGAGCACAAGTGGAAGCTGCCAATTTCTTGGAGGCAGATTGGTTTCTTGGTTTAGCAAGAAACAAAAGTCAATTTCCACATCAACTGTAGAAGCAGAATACATTGTTGCAGGAAGCTGTTGTGCACAGATTCTTTGGATGAAGAATCAGTTACTGGATTATGGGTTAACATATTTTAAAATCCCTATTTACTGTGATAATCAAAGTGCTATTGCTATGACAGGTCATCCAGTTCAACACTCAATGACAAAGCATAGCAGCATTAGGTACCACTTCATAAGGGAACATGTGGATGAAGGTACAGTGGAATTGCACTTTGTTCCAACAGATCAACAACTAGCAGATATCTTCACAAAACCACTGTGTGAAGCTACTTTTACAAGATTGGTAAATGAATTTGGAATGGTTTCAGGTTCTTTCTCTAAATCTGCTTAGTTTTATTCTGATACATCAGACTTTATGATCAGTATTTACAGATATTAGTCTCTTTATGTATTCAGTGCCTAATTGAAAATTGCTTAACTACTGATTGTTATCTGATGTGAATTTCTAAACTTTGATAGTGAAATGACTGTTTCTGTGACTATTCAATCCTATGAGGATAACTGTGCTAGATGCTGACCTAGTAGTCTTTAACATACTAGAGATCCCATGTTAGAAGTAATTATTTATGTGGAAATCTATTGACACAAGAAAATTCTGATATTGAGCTTAGTCACGTTTACTTTGTCTATCTTATTACTAAGTCCAAAACTAGAATAATGCTTCTCATCTGTTAAGTTCTGATGATAGTAAATCTGCTGAATGTACTAAGTGCTGATAAACCTCACTTATCAAAAGAAAAAGGAAAAGAAAAGGGAATAAAAATCAGGTATTCCTTTGAGATCTAGAGTAAAAATGTGGAAGGGACGACCCAAGTGCATTGCTGGTATTAAGTAATATGCATTAGAAAAGCAAATAATTATTTTTCTTGGTGACTTTTCACACTCTATGATTACTGGAGAAATACTCTGATAATAGCATAAATTCTGATAAGCAGTCGTGACTCACTTACACTGAGAAGCCACTGTAAAATGGAATTTCAAAAGATGCATAAAATAAGCACAAACCAGTTGAGGTGGACTCATGCATGAACTCGTTCAATAGTAGGCTTCAGAATAATGAAAGATTTTAAGTAAAGTTCTTAGTTATGCCTTATTTCTATGATGTACTGAAGTGAATCAGACTTTACTCTTTATCTGATATTTAGCTTAATGCACACACTTACACTCCATATGATTGATAACAATTACTGTGGCGATCAATGTTGTTTTAGATGAACAGTTTATGTGTCAGATTGCATAAATTCTGAGGATAGGTTCTGATGGAAGTTCTGATGATTAAGTTCTGAAGAACCGAAATCAGAATTTGTGTGAAGAACTACAGAAATAGGCATTCAACTTTTTGAATTAAGAAATCATGTTCTGATGACTGTTAAGTTCTGATATAAGTCTAAGTGCTGATATTAAATTCTGATTCTTTACTTGACTTATTTATGGTTAGAATCTGAAACAGTCTTATTTTAAATCCGAATATGTTTGGATGGAATATTAACAGTCAATATAATTAGGGTTAGTGGTACACGTCTATGCACAGTAATATTTACTTGTTTCTTGTGCGCATTAAACCCTGTTTTACACTTCCAATGGCTGTTTTTATTCTCCTCAGTCTAGGGAGACGAGGTAGAATTAATTCTACCTGTCAACATTAAAATTTTCCTTGCGTCTCCTGGCATTCTATTGCCTATATAAACCAACACTTCACTCCAGCCAACACATCTCTAAATTCCTCACAAACTCACTCTCTTTTTATTCTTAACATCAAAAATGGCTGCATTTGGCTGGTTTTACATTTATGGCGATGAGACTGTACATGTCTTTATAAATGGAATTCCAACTCCATACCCTATCACCAACATCCCTCACAATCTCTGGATTCAATTTCCCGAGGTTATTAAACGTGATCTATTGACAGTTTGAAGAGAACTTCATCTCCGTCGTCTTCGACAGCAGGAGCGAATCATTCGTCTCGCTGTTCTGTTTGTAGAGAGTAGGAAAAAGAAATAGGCCTTATAGATTAGTACACTCTTGTAATCTTGTGTTGTAATTTCAATTTCATGAATGTATTATCTTAATATATTAATGGAATTTTTATATTTTTGCAAGATGTTATCTCTGAGTTGTTTGAAATTTTGATACATTTTTAAATCCTGATTTATCCATATTCTGATGACCGTTTTATTACTGATACAAATCAAGTTCTGATTCTGACGTGGCAGTACCTGATTCCTTGATTTTTTTTGGTCATTCTCTCACCTGATGTATTTTTACACAATATTGGTTTCGTAGTAAAAATGATTTAATAAGTGGGAACAGTTTAAATTTTAAATTAAAACTGAATTACCTTGATTAATGGGATTACTTGGTAAGTGGAACGGTTTTTCCTTGAAAAACTGCATGTGATAAGTAATGATTACTGTTTTCCCGTGCCCATTAATTATTCTTTACTGCTGTATGTCTGACAGGTGTCCAACGGTTATTTTTTTACTACCGTGTATAAGTAAACGAGAGAGAAGATTGTAAAATCTTTTATTTACTTTCACACTTCATCTTTCTTTACTTCTATTCTCTCTCATCTCCTGACGTTGTTTTTCATACATACATTTTATCAAACACCTTACAGGCAACCTTATTTCTCAATTTTTCTCATGGCACCTAAGGATTTGATCATAGATGGAGCCAAGTTCGTTCCCAACAACTATGCTGCAATCTTAAATCATGATGAAGCTCCATCTGAGTTGCACTTTGTGCAAGATCTTCTAGCACATAGTGAAATTGGGTATGCATTGACCCAGCCTCAAGTCATTTCCAGCCAACAAGTTCTGACATTTTGGCGGACTGGGCATTTTGACAATGGTGCTGCTATTGGTACTCCAAGTATTATTTTCGAAGTAAATGAGGTTAAACATGTGATAACTCCTGGAGCAGTTCGCAAAGCTCTATATTTACCAGAAGGTTGCATTTTCTCAACATTGGAGGAACCAGTGTTACAGCAGCTCATGGCCAATTTGGGGTATGAGAAGAGTTTGGCCAAGCTTGGACAGTTAAAACGAGCACATATAATAAAGGAATGGAGCTTTTACTTCGACTGCATCACTAAAGCATTTGGAAATAAGTGTTCCAACTTTGATGCCATTCCAATCATGAGTCAGCACATCAGGTATGCTATTATTCACCAAACTCATTTTGATTTTGCAAGTGATGTGCTAGGATTTATTGGGGATAGGATGACAGAGGATAGAAATGTAGTTTATTTTGCTAGATTCTGTCATCTTATATATACCTTTTGCTGTGCTAATGATCCCCAACCAGCCAGTTCTTTATTTCCACCTTTTAAACTTGCAAAACGTGCTTTTAATGACTTGGTAAATGCTGACCTTAAGAAAAGGGTGGTTAGACCCTTACAGATACCTCAGTCTGTAAAACAGATCTTGGTAAATGTTGATCTGCTAACCTACAGATCTGTTTACCCTGATGTACAACTCACCACCACCACCCAGACAACTCAACAACCATCAGAACATACCATACATACACATCAATCTACTCAACCTTATGTCAGAACATATCTTAAAACTTCACAGCTACCTCAACCTTCATCATCAACACATACTGTGAAGCCTTCATCTTCCAAGCCCAAGAGGACGAAGACTGTACCTCAGACAACACAGAAGAGAAGGAAGTTTGTTCTGAGAGACGAGTCAGATAGTGAGGAACAGGTTCCTGTATCAGAACCTGTTATAAAAGAAGCTGAGAAGGTCTCTTCTCAGAAGAATACTGGAATTGGGGGATCTAAGCTTCTCAAAAGGCTTAGAAGAATGTCTTATGCTGAAACTCCCAAAGAATCTACACCTTCAAAGAAAAGAAAGAAACAAAGAGCTCACAGGCCAGCTTCAGATGATGAGGAAGCAGCAGCTAAGGAAGGAGATCAGGAATCTCTAATCTCAAAAGAGCCAGAATTTGTTGGAGCTACTGCATCTCCATCTTCATTGTCACCAACTCATGAAGCTATTACTACAGATAAAGTATCTACACCACCTGTGTCTCCTGTACATGAACCAGTATCTACTGAAGACCCAGGCACAAGTGCTGAAATTGATATTCACAATCTGGTTATGCCTGAGGTTCTCTATTTAGAAGCTCCAACAGTAATAAATCCATCAACAACACCACTTACTGATGCTAATGAAACTCCAGAATTGTCTGTAACACCTTCTCTGCATCTAGATGTTGATGATCATAATATAGGTGAGCATCAGACTATGGATGTTGATCAGAACTTGGAAGCAGATCAGCAGTTAGAGGAGGATGTTGAAGTCTCAATTGCTTCTCATACTCTTCTTTTAATAGAAGATGCTGATTCTGTCAGTTCTGATGCTGCAAATGCTGATTATACTGGTGATGCTGCTATAAATGCAGATGCTGATGAAGCTGGTCCTTCAGGACATGCACCTCCACAAACCGTTTCTAAATCTGAACTAGTCAAGAAGTTTGTTCGAGGAGAAGCACCAGTACCTTAGAGTGAAACTCCTAGAGGACAGGAGTGGACTAAGGAATGGAACACAGTTACCTTTGTTCCATCTGAAAAAATTCTTGCTGAGTACTTGGAGAAAGCTAATGAGATGCTAATAAATGATGATTTCAAGACACAGCTTCGAGTCACTGCATTGAGTACTAGACATCTGCAAGGTCTACATTCAACAACTCATGCAGAGTTACATAAAATTTAGGAAGAATTGCTCAAGCAAGAAACGACTAAGAAAATTGAAAAGAAAACTTTCTTCCAACCTACCTTTGACAGAGTTGCTTACATTGAGAAGACCCAAGAGAAGCAACAGTCTCAGATTGATGATATTTTGAAAAATCAAGCTTCTCAGCAATCTCAACTCGATGAAATCCAATCCTCAGTGGAATTGCTTGTCTCTCTTCTCTTACCTGCTGATGCCAAAAAGGGGGAGAAGGTAATTAAGTCCAAATGCAAAACTGTTAAGACATTGAAGGGGAAGGATGATGAAAAAGATGACCAGGGAAACTCTGGAATGGGTGGAGGTCATGGTCAAGGTGGTGGTTTCTCATCAAGAAGAGCTGAAGCTACAGGTCATAGAACAAGTCTAATACTGGAAAAAGAATTACTTCTGATACTAGTAAAAGGATAAGTTCTGATGAACTTTTAGATCTTGATGAAGAAATATCAAGACAGTTATTTCTTAAGGAAAATCCAGGAATGGACTTTGAGAGTTTGATGGAAGAAGAAGCTAGAATTAAGTCAGAAAAAGTCAATTCTAAATTTGAAGCTTCTGTTGGTAAAAAGATACTTCCTAAGACCAAAGGCATTATGATAAAAGAAAGGACAAATCCCGAAGCAACCAAGGTCAAATCACAATTACAGATAGATCCAAGGTCCAAAGGCAAAGAAAAAGTTGGTGAACCTATAAAGATTTATGTGCCTCCTACGGATGAAGAAATTACTATTGAAGATGCTGATCTTACTCTAACTTCAAGGAAGATTTCTAAGACAACCTCTGACATGGATCAAGTTGTTCAGAGTCAAGATATAGTTAGTTCTGATATTACAAAGAAGCAAGTAACCTCTGACATAGCTCAAGTTGACTTGATATCAGAAGATAAGGAAAAGGAAACCTCTGACATTGCTCATGTTAAACCCTCAAAGTTACTCCTACCAGGATTCACCAAAGCTAAACAGACTCAACCTTTGAAGACTGCATCAAGTGGTTTTGAAGCAAGAGTGGTTACTGGAAAGGAAGCAAGAGATAAATCTGGATTGGGTAGTGCTGATGAAAGAAGAGTACAGAGCACAACCAATGATCCAACTTCCTTAAGTGAACCAGGTATTGGAGCAACTCCTGAAAGATTGAATCAACTAGAATCTGTACATATGGTTTACCATACCTACTTGAAAGAACACATCTTGTTGTACTTCATGACAGATGGTAGGGTTTATTATATAAGGGAAAAACCACCTCTACACAAACACCTCAGACTTCTCAACTATCAGCATAAACAACCAGACCTTCATCTTCTAAACCTTCTAAGAGGAAAAAGTCTGTTCCTCAACCTTCACAAAAGAGAAGGAAGATGATTCTCAGCGATGAGTCTGAGAGTGAAGAGGAAATAATTGAAGCATGAGTTCATGCATCTGAACCTGTGATAATTGAAGCTGAGAATGTTACTTCTCAGAAAGAGAAAGCAGCTCAAACTTCTGATACTTTGAAAAGGAAATCTGTAAATTCTGATGTTGTTGAAGAAACTCCTTTATTGGCAAGGAGATTGAAGAAAATGAAGGCTCAGAGGTATTTGGCTAAGGCTATATCAGAAGATACTGAAGAAGCTGAGGAAGGGGATCAGGAATCTCTGATCTCACAAGAACCAATTATCATTGAAGCCCTTCCAGCTCAAGCCAAAGACACTATCCTTCATGTCTCTCCTATTAAAGCTATAGATGATGCTAAGGAACAAACTGATAATTCTGAAATAGATATTCATAATTTGAATATACCTGAAGTTCTTTATCTGGAAGCTCCATCTACATCAAAGACACCATCTCTGGAGATAAATTCTGCTGATCAGAATTTAGATGATGTTATTCCTGAATCTCCAGTTGCTTCACACACTGTTCAGTTATCAGAATAAAATGAGTCTTTCTCAAGTTCTGATGACAATATTTTTGTTGGGACTCCGGTACCTACTCTAGGCAAGGAAGAATTGGTGAAGAAATTTGTTGAAAAGGAAGCACCTATTCCTTGGGAGGATACTCACAGAGGTGTTGAGTGGACCAAGAAGTGGAATGAATCAAATTTTATTCCATGTTCTAAAATTCTGACAGAGCATATTGCAAAAGCTGATGAGTTGCTCACAAATGCTGATTTCAAGACACAACTCAAGATCACAGCTCTGTCTACAAAACATCTTCAAGGTCTACATAAGTTCAATCTACAGATCAAGCTTGACAAGAACAGGTATATCGGACCTATTTCTGAAAAAGTTGCAGCCATTGAGAAAACTCAAGAGAAGCAACAGGCCCAAATTGCTGAGGTTCTGGCTAATCAAGCTTCTCAGAAAGCTCAGTTGGATGAAATCCAATCTTCAGTTGAACTTCTTCTTTCTCTCTAACTTCCTGATGATGCCAAAAAGGGGGAGAAGGTAGTTAAGTTCAAATGCTCACCTACTCAAGAACTGAAGAAAAAGGATGATAAAGGTGATGACCATGGAAACTCTGAAAAGAGCAGAGGTCAAAGAAAAGTTCAAGGAAAATATTATATTCAGAACAAGTCAAGTTTAGATGCTGTGAATGCTCAAAGATTGAAGTCAAGTGGTGATAAGCAAAGTCTGATGTCAAGTTCTGATATTCTGATTCAGTCAGGATCTGAAGACTCTCAGAAGTTTTTACAAACTCTGAAGTTAAAGGGGAAGCAGACTACTGTTTATTACAAAGATCCTAAAATCCAGACACTTGATGAGGAGATAGCAAGAAGATTATTTCTGAAACACAATCCAGGAATGGATTTAGAAATCTCAAGGAGGAAGAAGCTAGATTTGCTGCTGAGAAGACAAATCCTAAGTCTAAAGCTTCTGATGTAAAGAAACCTCCAAGCCCTAAGGAAAAAGGCATTGTGATCAAGGAAAAGTTAAATTCTAAAACTTCAAAGTTCAAGACTAGATCACAGACTGAGAGTGATCCCAAAGACAAAGGGAAAGGAAAAATTTATGAACCAACCAAGCCACTGGACTTGAAAACTTCTCAAGATCTGATGAAACCAGTATGTAAAATGGTTCAAGTAACTGATGATAATTTTTTTGAAGATGAAACTGTTCAAATTCTGAAAAGAAAAAAGATAAATGAAGATTCTAAAACAACCTCTGACACTGCTCAAGTTGTTATTCAGAATAAAGGACAGGAAGGTACAGAAGAAATAACAAATTCTGATCAAGCTATCAAGACATAAACTACTGACAATGCTCAAGGTTATTTGGGTAAAATGACAATTGCTGATAAGAATAAGCTGTTATGGAAGAAAGCTACTCCAGTTGAACCAAAATCCATTCTCATGATTAATCAACTTGCTACATTTGGGTTGAGAGCCAAGCAACCTAGAGATAGAGCTGGATTAGGTTCTGACGAAGAGAAGATTCAAACAGGAGTAGAGGTTACTCTAAGAGATCCTTTCATATTGACAGACACACCATATGAACAAATCAAACAAAGGCACCTTGACAAGGTGTTGTCTGCTCAAGTTGTGATAGATGCTCATGATAAGGAGAATCTAAAAGTGAAATTGATCTTATTTCTCAATGATGGAAGGACTTATAGATTAGCTGATACTGATGTATTAAAGAAGTCTATCAGAGAACTTCAATATATTCACTATCTTCTGGGAGTAAAATCTGATGTTACAAGAAGATGGTCAGAATACATTTTGAAGGCTATAAGAGATCTATTCAGAATCTCTGATACAAAGACTTCTCATTACAGTCCAATGATTACTGAAGGTGATGAAAGAGAAATTCCTATGCTGAAGAATTCTGCTAAGGTGGAAGTTATTCTGAAAGGAAGATGCTTATGTTATAATGAAAACTCTTCACATCCTAAGGTTATCAGACTTGCTGATAGACTTAAAAAAACATTCATTCAAGCTCTCAGAACAGCCATTTATCAAATTGGTGATAGTAAAGAAGAAGAACTGATGCAGGTCAAAGCACAGTTAACTGAAGTTCTGAAGAAAGCTCAAGATAATATGATAAATGATTTTGTTAAGAATCATTATAGATTCAGATTGATTCAGTAATGTTGGTAAAGGTGGATGTTTTGTAAGATTTAATTAATAGTCCTATTAAACTCTTATTGCATTTGAACTTAAATGTTTTGACATCATCAAATCTATTAACTCGTATATTCTTGCATAATTTATAAGTTGGGGGAGATTATTTGATATATTTGAGATGTCATGTATAATATGTTTCATGTTTAGTTTTCAGATCTTAACTAACAGGAAATATCAGTTCTTACTGGAATCAGGATTTACTGGAAGTCAGGACTTAAGGATATCAGGACTTAGATTATCAGAAGATAATATCAGAAGATGGATATCAGAACTTAAGTACTGGAGGACTAAAAGTTAAGGAAGGAAGCTGATTTACAGGAAAGAAGATCGAGACTAATACAAGAAGAAGATATGCATGGAAAGAGTTAGAGGACTAGAAGATTTATATAAGATATCTGATTGATATATTTTAGGAGACAGAATTATATTCCATATCAATTAGAAGTTATCTTGTAACTGTGTATCTATATAAACACAGACATAGGTTTACTCTATAAGAGTTACGATCATCGAGAAGATCATACAATTGTAACCTAGCAGCTCTCGTGATATTTGTTCATCACTGAGAGAGAATAGTTCCATTGTAACAGAGTTTATTATATCGAATACATCTGTTTTCTGTAATTTGAGCTTTAAATTGATTTGATTGTATTCTACACTGTATTCAACCCCCTTCTACAGTGTTGTGTGACCTAATAGATTAATTATCAGACTCAACAAGATTCTAATTGAAAGACATGAAGGATAGGATTGTATACAGAATAAGATAGTGGTTGGACGATAAAGCCAAACGTTCAAGGCAATTCAAAAGTCAACCGATAATAGTGGTTAGAAGCTTCTCGAGGGAAGTATTCCTGAACTTTCTTTTAAATACTGCAAATGTTTCTTCGTTCCTATTCTAAGTTCAGAATAGTTAAATGTTTTACATTTCGCTGCAATTACTCTTATTATGCATGTTCATTTCATTATTGTTCCTATAATTCGATTGCTCTCTTGAGCAAATACCCATTCTTTCGGGTTATTTGCAAACCCTGAATTGGGATTTTTTGAATTCAAAATGATTTGACATCAAAATACTCCATGGGCTGGATAATGATGATGTGTGCGATTAAGTTTTACTTAATCCTAAGGACCGGGACATGACCGGTGCCTTGAGATGGGCTGTAGTGCCTGGGGACCCGACTGGATCTATACTGGTAGGTATAGATCTACACTGTATCCTGACTAATCAGCAGGATATAGATGCGAACTAGTGTCCAGTCTAATTTATTGTCGATCGCCATTAACGGCATTCTCTCTCGAAAGGTTTTATGATTCCAAAAACGGACAAAACCATGATTCAGGAGATGAATATGGGAATCGTTTATCACTTTTGGGTTTATAATTAAAGGCTGGTGACAACCAATATTTATTCTCTCTACTCACACAAATAAATAGAATTTTTAAAATTGTTTAAAGATTTTGTCCGGAAATTTTCCTTTGATATTAATGTTTGAAACTCAAATTATATACTTGCTGGGCATTTTTGGCTCACTCTTGCTTT
The DNA here is from genome assembly GCF_009905375.1 of Apium graveolens. Classification (NCBI taxonomy): domain Eukaryota; kingdom Viridiplantae; phylum Streptophyta; class Magnoliopsida; order Apiales; family Apiaceae; genus Apium; species Apium graveolens. The sequence goes on along the minus strand of NC_133651.1, from coordinate 75,652,090 downwards.
TTAAATTCTTATTTCTTTCAGAAGCAGATGAGGATAGAAGTGAATAGCTTCCGTTAGACAGCAGAAGTTAGAGAAATTTCCGCTGCAAGCGGATGAAGATGTTAGTAAAATATGACAAGGACATTAGCATAAAGGTATTCACACTTGTAATGTAGTTGTTGTGAATTGTAGAAGGTTAGATTCTTGTTTCATACCATAACCTGTAAACAATCTAGATTCAAGGGGTTAATTGAATATTCTTTTACTTAATGTAATAATTGTTTAGTGACACCAAATCTTGACCCTGGATTTGAGTTGTTACAACTGATGTAATCAAAAAGAACAGGAGGACTATACTCACTCAAGAGTATGCGCATTTTGACTCAAAAGCTGATGAGTCATTAACTGATTTATATGACAGGTTTGGCAAACTATAGAATGATCTGTCACTGGTGGATAAGGAATATGATCTTGAAAATTCAAATCTAAAATTGCTTTTAGCTCTTCCTGAAAATTGGGATTTGAAGTCTACTACCATAAGAGACAACTATGACCTTACTAAAACTACTCTTGATGAAATTTATGGTATGCTCAAGACTTATGAACTTGAGATGGATCAAAGGAGCAAGAGGCATGGAATAAAGTCAAGGACAGTTGCTCTTAAAGCTGAGGAGGAGTCTCTCAAAGTTGGTATCTCAAAGAAGGGTAAAAGAAAGGCTCTCATCATAAAGTCTGATTTAGAGTCATCATATTCTGATGATGATGATTCAGAAACTGAAAGTTTATCTGAAGTTGATGTTGATGCAGAGATGATGCAACTGTGTGCTCTTATGGTGAAGGGTATCACAAAGATAGCCTTCAAGAAATTCAGAAAGGGCAAGAAGTTTTCCAGAAAAGGTGGAAGTTCTGATAAGAAAGGGTTCAGAAAGTCTAAAGGCAAAGGAGGAAAGTCTGACAGAGGAGACAACTCAAATGTCAAATGCTACAATTGTGGTGAAAGAGGCCACATATCTCCGGACTGCAAGATAGGAAAAAGTGTTAAAGGAAAGGCACTTGTCACAAAGAACAAAAGCGAGACAGACACTTCAGATTCTGAAGATGAGTTGAACTATGCCTTGATGGCAAATGTTGATAGCAGTATTGACACTACTGAATTGAAGGTACCTCAAACAACCTTTACTTTTCATACTGATGATATTACTGAGTTGAGATTATACCTTAAAACCATGTTCATTAGTTTTAGAGATCATACTTTAACATGTGAAATATTAACATCTGAAAGTCTTGCTCTAAAAAACAGAAATGACTATTTAAAAAAGGAGTTAGTTTTTCTTCATCAAACTATGAAAGAAAGAGATGAGGCTTTGTATGTTAGAGATGAAGTGCTAAAATTAAATGAATCTCTAAAAACTGATTTAGAAAAGGAAAGAGAGATCATCAGAACTTGGACTAACTCTGGAAGAACAACTTAGAATTTACTAAGTAGTGGAAACTAGAAAGAGGGCTTAGGTTATGGAGATGATAAAAGTGAGAAAGGAACTGTGCAAATTGAGCCAATTGTTGTTAAACAGACTGCTAAGCCAAAGGTAAATCATATTAAATTTGTACAAAAAACTGTTATGTCTGATTCTGAAAAGATGAAAGATTCTAAGACAGAAGTAAAATAAAAGTCAACTTCTGACAAATTAAAACAGGATAAACCAGCTGAAGTAAACATAGGCTTAATGACTAAGAAGCAGCCTAAGCATAAGCTGAAAGAGATTAGAAATGTGAACAAGGTAAAGGAAGCTAGGAAAAATAGGAATGGAAAGGAAGGTGTGAATAAAAGCAATAATTATATGCCTGTTCCTAATGCTCGTAGAAAGAAATGTTACAACTGTGGAAACTCTAACAATCTTGCTTCTTTTTGCAGGAAAAATAAAGATATAAACTCTTTACCTCCTAAATCAGGAGTTAAGAGTCAGTTTGTTAGGTTTAAACCACAAAATCCTTGTTTTCATTGTGGTAGTTTATGGCATTCCATTTATACTTGTAAGGAATATCATAGTCTGTACTATGATTATTATCAAATAAAACATTCTTTAAAGAAAGGTAGTGTAATTACTTCTAGTGTAAATTCTAATGCAAAGTCTGATATAAAGTCTGATAAACAGCATGTTAGCATAAACTCTGAAATTAAATCCGCTGCAAATGATAACAAACTTAAAAAGGCCAAAGGATCCAAGCAAGTCCGGGTCCTTAAAACTAATCAATAGTGGCCTTTGTGATTGCAGGGCAACAGGAAAAACATCCTAGTTCTGGACAGTGGATGTTCAGGACATATGACTTGAAATAAAGCCCTGCTATCAGACTTTATGGAGAAAGCTGGCCCAGGAGTTTTTTATGGAGATGGCAACATGGGAAAGACTCTGGGATATAGCAATATCAATTTTGGGAATGTCATCATTGAAAAAGTAGCTCTTGTCTCAGGACTTAAACATAATTTGCTAAGTGTGAGTCAAATCTGTGACAGAGGTTATCATGTGGATTTCTTTGAAGAACACTGTGAAGTTGTAAATAATTCTACAGGAAAAGTGGTTCTGAAAGGTTACATGCATGGTAACATATATGAAGCCAGACTTTCAACAAACTCTGATGGTTCTGCAATCTGTCTGTTAAGTAGAGCATCAATTGAAGAAAGCTGGAATTGGCACAAGAGACTCTCTCATTTAAATTTCAACAACATAAATAAGCTAGTAAAGAAAGATCTTGTGAGAGGACTGCCAAAATCAGTATTTGCTCCTGATGGCCTTTGTGATTCATGTCAAAAGGCAAAACATAGAAAATCTTCATTCAAGAGCAAAACTGAATCCTCAATTCTTGAACCTTATCACTTACTGCATGTTGATCTATTTGGTCCAGTCAATGTCATGTCTATTACAAAGAAGAAATATGCTATGGTTATAGTGGATGAGTTCACCAGATACACTTGGGTGTATTTCTTGCACAAGAAGAATGAAACTGCATATACTCTAACTGATCATGTCAGACAGCTGGATAAGTTGGTTAAAGATTCTGTTAAAATAATATGAAGTGATAATGGAACTGAGTTCAAGAATTCAATCATGGAAGAGTTCTGCAAAGAGCATGGAATAAAGCAGGAATTTTCTGCACCTGGAACTCCACAACAAAATGGAGTTGTAGAAAGAAAGAACATGACTCTCATTGAAGCTGCACGAACTATGCTTGATGAAGCAAAGCTGCCAACCTAATTTTGGGATGAAGCTGTGCAGACTGATTGTTTTACACAGAATGCTATAATCATAAACAAGCATGGAAAAACACCATATGAGATGGTGAAGAAAAAGAAGCCAAATCTGAAATACTATCATGTATTTGGTTGTAAGTGTTTTGTTCTTAAGACTCATCCTGAACAGCTGTCAAAATTTGATCTAAAAGCTGATGAAAGAATTTTTGTTGGATATCCACTTTCCACAAAAGCCTTCGGAGTCTACAATTTAAGAACAAAGGTTGTCATGGAATCTATCAATGTATCTTTTGATGATAAAAAGATTACTGGACTTGAAGATTTCAATGATCATAATTAGCTGAGATTTGAAAATGAAGATTTAAATTCTGATTCTGTAAATTCTGATGGCTTAAATCCTGATCCTGTAAGTTCTGACGGGTTAAATTCTGATGTCATTGAAACTGTGGTAACTACTCCAACGGAAAATGCACCTGTTCAGGGGAGCAAGCTAAAGATCCTACCACAACTCAAGACTCTCAAGAAGCATCAGAACCTGCCACTGGCTCTTCAAGTTCTGATTCATCAAGTTCTGATGAGCCAAATTCTGATAATTCTGGAAACTCTGATTCTTTAAATCCTGAAGGATCCAACTCAAATTCTGAAGTCTCAGAGAGCATAACTACAGAGGGCATCAGAAAATGCTGATGGAGACATCATGGATCATGGGGGAGGATCCAGTTCTAGAGAACAACTTCCATCTGCAAGGAAGTGGACTAAAGCACATACACTTGACTTAATAATTGGAGATCCTGAAGCAGGTGTCAGAACTAGAACTGCAATATTAAATGAATGTCTCTATCATTCCTTTCTATCTCAAACTGAACCAAAGAAAGTGGAAGAAGATATTCAAGATGTTGATTGGGTGCAAGCAATGCAGGAAGAGTTAAATGAATTTGAAAGAAATAAAGTTTGGACCCTAGTGCCAAGACCAAAGAACAGATCCATTGTTCGCACAAAATGGGTGTTCAGAAACAAAACTGACAGTGATGGCATAATTACAAGAAACAAAGCATGGCTGGTTGCTAAAGGCTACTCTCAACATGAGGGTATTGATTATGATGAAATATTTGCACCAGTTGCTAGATTGGAAGCCCTAAGAATCTTTTTGGCTTATGCTGCTCACAAGAAGTTTAAAGTCTTTCAAATGGATGTGAAAAGTGCTTTTCTAAATGGAGAATTGGAAGAAGAGGTATATGTTGAACAACCTCCAGGATTTGTAGATCTAAAATGTCCAAATCATGTATACAAACTTGACAAAGCACTTTATGGCCTTAAGCAAGCTCCAAGAGCATGGTATGAGACTCTAGCTCAATTCCTTCTAGAAAGTGAATTTCACAGAGGCACAATTGATAAAACACTGTTCTACCTCAACCATGGAAAGGACTTACTTTTGATACAGATATATGTTGACGATATCATCTTTGGTTCTATAAATGCTAAACTCTGTGAAAGATTTGCAAAGCTAATGCAGTCAAGATATCAAATGAGTATGATGGGGGAACTTAGCTATTTTCTGGGACTTCAAATCAAGAAAAATGAAGAAGGTACTTTCATAAATCAATCCAATTACACCAGAAAATTACTTAAGAAATTTGGAATGCACGACTGTTCAACTACATCCAATCTCATGGCCACTGCAACCAAGTTAGATAAAGATACTGGAGCACCAGTAGATATTACTAACTATGGAGGTATGATTGGATCATTACTCTATTTAACTGTAAGTAGACCTGATATCATGTATGCTACCTGTCTTTGTGCAAGATTTCAGGCTGATCCAAAAGAACCTCATCTAATAGCTGTGAAAAAAAAAATCAAGTACCTCAAGGGTACAACTGATCTAGGATTGTGGTATCCTAGAGAATCAGATTTTAAGCTAATAGGTTACTCAGATGCAGATTTTGCAAGATGCAAAATAGACAGGAAAAGCACTAGCGGAAGCTGCCAATTTCGTGGAGGCAGATTGGTTTCTTGGTTTAGCAAGAAACAGAAATCAATTTCCACATCAACTGCAGAAGCATAATATATTGTTGCAGGAAGCTGTTGTGCACAGATTCTTTGGATGAAGAATCAGTTACTGGACTATGGTTTAGAATTTTCTAAAATACCCATTTACTGTGATAATCAAAGTGCTATTGCTATGAGAGGTAATCTAGTTCAACACTCAATGACAAAGCACAACAGCATTAGGTACCATTTCATAAGGGAACATGTGATGGAAGGTACAGTGGAATTGTATTTTTTTTCAACAGATCAAGAACTAGCAGATATCTTCACCAAACCACTATGTGAAGCTACTTTTACAAGACTGGTAAATGAACTTGGAATGGTTTCAGGTTCTTAAACAAAATCTGCTTAGTTTTTGTTCTCATGCATCAGACCTTATGATCAGTGTTTATAGATTGTCTTGTCTCTATGTAATCTACGCTTAAATTGTTAGATATTAAATACTGATTGTTATCTGATGTGATTTTATATACTCTGATAGTGTTTTGAATGTTCTGTGGCTATTCATTCCAATGAGGATTACTGTGCTAGATGCTGACCTAGTAGTCTTTAACATACTAGAAATCCCATGTTTGAATTAGTTGTTTATGTGGAAATTCATTAACACAAGCAAATTCTGATTTTAAGCTTAGTCAAATTTACTTTGTGTATCTTACTACTAAGTCACAAACTAGATTCTTGCTTCTTATCTTTCAAATTTTGATGTCAGTAAATCATAAGGATGAACTACATGCTTGATAAGCCTCACTTATCTGAAGAAAAGAAAAGTAGAAAATCAAAATCAGGTACTCCTTTGAGATCTAGAGTAAATATGTGAAAGGGAAGACCCAAGTGCATTGTTGGTATTAAGTAATATGCATTAGAAAAGCAAATAAATTTTTCTTGGTGACTTTTCATATTCTTTGATTACTGGAGAAATACTCTGATAATAGCATAAATTCTGATAGCAGTTGTGACTCACTTACACTGAGAAGCCACTGTAAAAAGAATGTCAAAAGATTCATAAAATGAGCACAAAAGTTGAGGTGGACTCTTGCATAAATTTATTCTATTGTAGACTTCAAAATTGAAGACATATTTTAAGCACTTTTCTTAGTTATGCCTTATTTCTAAGATATACTGAAGTTTATCAGACTTTAATCTTTATCTGATCATTTGCAAATGCACACACTCTCACTCCATATGAATGATGAAAATTATTGTGGTGATTAAGTTGTTTTTGACAAAAACAGTTAAGTGTTATTTGCATAAATTTTGAGGACAAGTTCTGATGAAAGTTCTGATGATTAAACTCTGAAGAACCCAGTCAGTATTTGTATGAAGAATCACAGAAACAGAAATTCACTTTTTGAGTACAGAAGCCATATTCTGATGACCGTAAAATTCTGATATTAGTCAAGTTCTGATGCAAATCCTGATGGAAACTCTGATGCTTACGTGGCATCATTTATTTACTTGACTTATTTGTGGTTTTACAGTAACGGTCATATTTTATCAGAATATATTTAAGTGAGATAAAAACAGTCATAATCATTTGGTTAGTGGGAAACATGTTTGCCTTGACAACTTCATGTGCACAATAATTACTGCTTATTTCTCGTGCCCACTAACTACTGCTTTAACTATTTTCTGGTTGACAGGTGTAAAGTGTCTGTATTACTTCCAAAAAGTGCTGTTGAGTGGAGAGAGTATATATATAGGGAGTTAAAAGATTTTATAATCTTTTACCTACTTTCTAATTCTTTTCTTATCTCTATTATTCTCTCTCTCTTTCTAATATTCTCTGAAGCTCTATTTTTCACAGGCATTTTATCGAACACTTGCAAACACACATTTTTTCACTTATTTCTCTACAGAAATGGTACCAAAAGATCATATTTATGATGGAGCCAAGTTTGTTCCTAATAACTACATGGCTATTCTTCCTAAGGATGAAGCTCCATCAGAACTTCACTTCATCCAAGATTTTCTTTCTCAAAGTGAGATTGGGTATGCTTTGACCTAACCAGAAGCACTCTCAGGAACTCAAGTGCTGGAGTTTTGGAGGAGTGGTGTTTATGATGATGGTGGTGCAAATGGGTCCACAAGCATCATATTTACAATAGGGGAAGATGAACACTTGGTTACATTGTCAACTGTTCGACAAGCTTTATATCTTCCAGAAAACTGTGTTTACAGTTCACAAGTTGGGGAACCAGCTCTTCAACAGATGATGGCAAACCTTGGTTATGAAAAATCTTTTTCCAAGCTGGGACAATTGAAGAGGCCCCACATCAGGAGGGAGTGGAGTTTTTTTTCGACTACATCACCAAGGCCTTTGCAAACAAGTGCTCCAACTTTGATGTAATCCCAATCCTGAGTCAGCAAATCAGGTATGCTCTCATTAATCACACTCATTTTGATTATGCTAGTGCTGTGCTAGGATTTATTGGGGATAGGATGCAAGAGGACAGAAATACTGTATATTTTGCTAGATTTTGCTAACTTATTTACAGTTTCTGTAGTTCTGATAAGGCCCAACTAGCTAGTGAGTTGATTGAACCCTTTAAACTTGCTAAAAGGGCTTTCAATGACTTATTATCTACTGATAATAAGAAGGCTGTACTAAGACCCCTCCAAATTCCAAAGTCAGTCAAACATGACTTAGTAAACTCTGACCCTCTCAAATACAGTGCTATATATCCTGATGTACAACCATCCTAACCTCCATCAGCACATACAACCACTACACAAACAGCTCAAACTTCTCAACCTCAACCAACTCAACCTACCATCAGAACATATTTCCAGCCAGCTCGATCATCTCAACCTCAACCATCAGTACCTCCCATCAGAACTTTATCCTCCAAACCTTCAAGAGAAAAATCTGTTCCCAAATCTCCATTAAGGAGAAGAAGGATGATTCTAAGGGATGAGTCTGATGAAGAAGAGGAGCAAGTCCAGGTTCATGCATCAGAACCTGTGACTGTGGAAGCTGAAAAGGTAACTTCTCAGAAAGAAACTGAAGGTGAAAATTCTGATATTTTGAAGAGAAAAAGAACTTCAAGTTCTGATGCTAATAAAGCAATTCCTACACCATCCAGGAGATCAAAGAAACAGAGAGCATGAAGGCATATAGTACAACCTCCATCGGAGGATACTGAAGAAGCTGAGGAAGGGGATCAGGAATCTCTGATCTTATCAGAACCTGTTATAATTGAAGTTTTGCCATTCTCACCTCAAGCTAAAGACACTGTTCCAGAAATAGTGATCACACATATTGTCTCTCCAGTTAAAGCAACAATAGTTGAAGATTCATGATTAAGTCCTTAAATTGACATTCATAGGCTGATAATTCCAACTATGTTATAACTGGAAGCTCCAACTGCAGCTCAGCCAACTATTGCTACTTGTCCTATCTTACATGCTGAGATACCAACAACTCCAATTTTGGAGATAAATTTTGATCATCAGAATTTAGATGAAGTTACTGCAGAATCTCCTTCTATTACACACACTCTTGTCTTGTCAGAAGATGAGGAGTTGTTAGCAAATTCTGGAGACAGTTCTCCAATAAAATGCTCCCATTCTTGGAAAGGAGGCATTTATTCAAAAGTTTGTTGAAAAAGAAGCTCATATTCATTGGGAAGAAACTCACAGAGGAGTGGAGTGGACCAAGAATGTCACACCCCAACTTTACCAATAATTTAAATATAACTATTACAACATTTTAAAAGAAGTAAACATAACCAAATCCAAGACCTTACAGTTTAGGGTTTGGAACAGCCCAACACTACCATCTATTACAACTGATTTTAATATCGAGTCCTCACACAAACTACTATCTCTTATTTTACCTGAGCTCGAACATACGCATCAACATCACAGGTCTTACGGGCGGTCTGCTTGAATCTAACCATAGCTGCTAGCTGTAATATCAGGGTAAAGCAAGGAGTGAGCCAAATGCTCAACAGGTGCTAAACAGTACGTTAGAAAACATAAATCGAGATATACATTAAAGAATGACAATGGGAAGACATAACCAATGATAACGAGATATAAAACTTTGGGTGATGGCATCATTTTGCTTGTATCAAAAAAATTTCAAAATCATATCTTAATCAAAATCATTTTATAACGCTACGGATTATAGCCGGTGATCAGCCGCGAAGTAATCCCGAACCTCACTGGGTTCTAAAACATTAATGGGATCCCTAGGCAACTTTTAAGCCTAATATAAGTGTGGAAAGGACTCGCATCTCAGTCCAGATCCACTATTCAGAGAAAACATTTTTCCCCCTTTGGGACTGAAAATCCACATTTTAATCATTTTAAAAATTGATGCCGATTTATGACAAAATCTCTTTTGACCATAAACATTTTTATCAAGGGATTATAGATCAACTCGAAATACGGGAAATATGGTACTAAATCTTAGGGCCATGATCCACTAAACTTTACTCTATTAGGGTAACTGAAAGGTTTTCATATATCAAAACTTGGACAAGGAAATTTAGTGAGGCTATTGGATATTATGAAGGGGTAATGCCAAACTGGGCTTAAAGCAATGGTTTCTCGTCAAAAAGATAAGCATCATGAATACTAAGGGTGTTAAGGTATGAAGAAATGATCTTTAACTCAGGATATATCAGAATTGTCAAGTTTTAGGATAAGAAAGAGGGGTATCAATCAATGAGGAACAACTTTGATAAATATCTGGCTTTCAGATATCAAGGTAAGGTTCTATAAGGGTTTAAGTATCAGGATGAGATATCAATACTTAGGAATCATTAGCATGGTAATCAAGAGGATCAACCAAGTTCTATAACAACTCTTTATTTTATCATGGCATTCAAATTACTTTAATATACTATCATGATAAGACTTTTGAACTACTTGCAATACGTACTCGAGGGTTCATGGAATTTCTATATGATTCAAAGATAAACATAAGATACGCTTGATTTAAATATATCAAAATAACTCAGGATAGTTGCATCAATATATGAGCTATTTGTAGTGAATACGAAAGACAAGTTGAATTATTTGCCTTGAGGAAGGCTGGTCTGGTCTGACTGGTAGGAGCAAATGGAAGCTTCACTCGACCTTTATGGAAAGTTTACCCTCGTCTCGAGATCCTACATAAATAATAATCCCCATTATAATATATTCTCACCAACTTAACCTATTTAAAACCCGAATTTAAACACGGATGGCACTTAGGCCTATTTGCACTTAATTTATATTCACCTTAAAAATATAATTGCACACATAGCCACATATACTCACATATCATATTTTAATACCAAATAATACCACATATACCATAATGCAACACTAGGCTTGGATGATCTCGACTCACAACTTAAGTCACTTGGTCGCTAAACTAGACAAAGTCTTCAAATTTTGGCTTCCTAACTCGATGTGCCTTTACTAAACTATCCAAGACCTATTGACCCTCACTTGGAACTTTTGCTCTACTGACCTTACACTATCTTACAACTATGGTGGTCAGCCTAGATCTCACTCCTAAGTGTTCTAAAACTATGCGATAAGTGAAAGTGCTCACTGGTGTAAATTTTAGAATGACATCTATGGTTTTTTGAGTGCATTAGACACCCTTAAACTACAATTTTTCCTTCAAAACTTTCACACAAGACTCTCCTGACCTTAGGGCATCTCCCAAACTTGATGTGGCTCAAGGCCCTGGCTTGGGCCTTCTTGGGCCTAAGCTTAAAGTCCAAGGTTCCCCTGTTTTTCTGGGCAGAAAACGCCCTGACTTGAATTAACTTGTGACACATGGTTCTAACTCATATCCTATGAACTTTGGTTGGAAAAACTTCTCTTACACTCCCTCTAACTAAGGCCCAATAGGGCCTAATGAGGGCCTACCCATGACATGATCAAATCTCCCTATTTCTAAGTTGCAACAAAACTGTCCCCTGCTGGACAGATTTTGTTATTCTACTTGTGCACCTAACCAAACGACATGAAAACCTCCAACCAACTCCTAAAACCTTTTATAAACTCCTAATACTAACTTCTGGTGGCTTGGGACTCAAAGTGCACATCAATGACATGGTCAAAACTCACTCTAAACCTTAGGGTACTAAACTGATTTTCTGCAGAAACTAAGACTCTTCTTTCTCCAAGGTTTTTACTTGACAAACTCAACCACCAACAACCCAATACCCAAACCAAGACTTAAACATGGTGATCTACTGAATTAACTCCCTTACACTCAAAATAATCTTGGTGGAGATCATCCTTACCTAAGGTGCAATCATGGAAAAACAAAGGAAATCACATTGCACAATTTACAAGTCATCAAGTTTTTGAAACAAAAAGTTATGTATTTTTATAATATATACACGAATTATTACCATACATCAAGGAGCACTAATCAATATTAATACCTTATTCCTACTGAAATTAAAGCTTACTAACAAAATCTTTCCAAATGATCAAAATCTTCCAACATTCCAAGAGAAATTTACATGCATGCATGTCTTCGAGTTTTACCAATCAAAGCAACATGTTTTCTATATATATTTTACCATGAAATTGACATGCAAGCCTAGCATAAGCTATATCTAGATGATCACTTAGCATGCAAAGGGTTTTATCAAGACTTCACTAAGATTTTCATGTTATCATCACAAAAACACACAAAGTGGAACATGACAACCAAAACACCATCCATTCAGCTCCTATCAAGTCATGGCCGAATGGATTAGGGTGAAAACAACAATTGCATGAGTGTAGCATACTCATGTCTAGCCATTCTCAACACTTTGCTACTATAACTCATGGTGAAAGCCTTGAATTCACAAGAATCAAGGATATTCACTTGGAGTTTTAACAAAACACCACCATGCAAGGTCAACACATAAGTTTTTCTACTCTAAACTCTTAAGATATACAAGAACAACATGTAGGGAGTAGGATTACTTGATAATAGGATGATTTTTTGAGTGAGAAATGAAGAAAGAAGGGGATAGGGGCTCGGTTTTTGGGAATTGCCGAGAGGGGAGGGGGAAAAGCCGAGAGGGAGGGCGAGGAAGGAGATGAGAGTGAAGTGGTAGGGTGAAGTGAAGTGGTGATCACTTTCTTGAGTTGATTTATGTCTTGATTTGACTATATTTTGAGTGGGTTTGAGAAATGACAAGGGTATCCTTCTAGCTAGAATTAAGCTAACTTGCATGCAAGGTCAAGGAGGTAATTTGGCTACTAGTTCATGAGTTAGTGGGTTTGGAATTGTCCTATTTGTCCTTGAAAAGAATGAAAGGGTGGTTTGCATGCAAGGGCTTCCTTGTAATTTGCTAATTATGACAACTAAAATTTATAAAGATTTATTTTTATAAAATAAAATACAAGTTCAAAAATTATAAAATTTATACCATAAAATAACTTGGATTTTTAGAAATTTTATAAAACCACTTTTGAAATTTGTGAACAAAATGACTTTTAAAAAGAAATTTATTCAAGGTTTAATGTCACACCCCCAACTTAAATAGCAAAATAATTATAGCTATTACATCATTTTAATGAGTATTACACAACCAAAATCCAAGATCTTACAGTTTAGGGTTTGGAACAGCCCAACACTACCAACTATTACATCTGATTACAAATACCGAGTCCTCACACAACTATTATTACTTATTCTACCTGAGCTCGAACATAAGCATCAACATCACAGGTCTTACGGGCAGTCTGCTTGAATCTAACCATGGCTGCTAGCTGTAATATCAGGGTAAAGCAAGAAGTGAGCCAAAAGCTCAACAAGTGCTAACAATACAACGCAAAGCATAAATCGAGATATACCTTTAGGAATGACAATGGAATGACATAATCAATGATAATCGAGAGATAAAACTTATGTGAGTTGGCATCATTTTGCTTGCATCAAAACAAATTTTAAAACCATTCTTAATCAAAATCATTTTATGACGCTACGGATTACAGCCGGTGATCAGCCGCGAAGTAATCCCGAACCTCGCTGGGTTCTAAAACATTATTGGGAATCCCTAGGCAACTTTTAAGCCTAATATAAGTGTGGAAAGGACTCGCGTCTCAGTCCAGATCCACCATTCAAGAAAACATTTGTCCCCCTTTGGGACTGAAAAATCCACGTTTTAATCATTTTAAAAACTGATGCCGATTTATGACAAAATCTCTTTCGACTGTAATTATTTTTATCAAGGGATTATAGATCAACTTGAAACACTGGAAATATGACACTAAATCTCAGGGCCATGATCTACTAGACTTTACTATATTAGGGTAATTGAGAGGTTTCCATAAACAAGAACTTAGACAAGGAAATTAAGCCAGGCTATTGGATAAGATGAAAGAGTAATGCCAAACTAGGCTTAAAGCAACGGTTGTAGACAAGATATAGGTATTAGAACATCAAAAGATAGGCATCACTGGTTCCAATAGGATAAAGGTGTTAAAATATAAAGAAAGCGATCATCAGCTCAGTATATAACAGGGTATCAAGCTTTAGGGTAAGGATAGGGTTATCAAACAATCATGAATGTATTTAAGAAATGATTGGCTTTTAGGTATCAAGATAAAGTTTCTATCGAGGTTATTTCAAGAGTTGAATCAAAGCATCAGGGTGCAACATCAAGATTTCTCAGGGATCAATAGCATGATAAACAAAAGGATCAATAAGATATTATAACGCATCTCTAATTTATCATGGCATTAAACTATCATGAAAGACTTTTGAACTACTTGCAATATGTACTCGAGGGTTCATGGCATCTCTATGTAACTCAAAGATAAACAAAAGATACGCTTGATTTAAATACATCAAAATGACTCAGGATAATTGCATCGATATATATATATGAACTGTTTACAGCAAATACGAAGGTCAAGTTGAATCACTTGCCTTGAGATAGACTGGTCTGGTCTGACTGGTAGGAGCAACAACTGGAGCTTCACTCGACTTTTAAGGCAAGTTTTCCCTCGTCTCGAGATCCTACATAAATAATAATAATCCTCATTATAATATATTCTTTCCATCTTAACCTATTTACAACCCGAAATTAAACATGGATGGCACTTAGGCCTATACACACTTAATTCATATCCAACATTTATATTTTTAAATATACACACGTAGCCACATAATCACATATCGTATATTAATACCAAATAACATCACATACACCATAACGCCACACTAGGCTTGGATGATCTCGACTCACCACTTAAATTACTTGGTCGCTAACTAAGCGAAGTCTTCGAATTTGGGCTTCCTAACTCAATGTGCCTTTCCTAAATTATCCAAAACCTATTGACCCTCACTTGTGCCTTTTGTTCTACTGACCTTATACTATCTTACAACTATGGTGGTCGACCTAATACTCACTTCTAAGTGTCCTAAAACTATGTGATAAGTGAAAGTGCTCACTGGTGTAAATTTCAGAATGGTAACTAAGGTTTCTTGAGTGCATTAGACACTCTTAAACTACAAGTTTTTCTTCAAAATTTTTACACAAGACTCTCCTGACCTAAGGGCATCTCATAAGCTTGATGTGGCTCAAAGGCCTGGCTTGGGCCTTCTTGGGCCTAAGCTAAAAGTCCAAGGTTCCCCTGTTTTTCTGGGCAGAAAATGCCCTGACTTGAATTAACTTGTGGCACATGGTTCTAGCTCATATCCTATGAACTATGGTTGGAAAAACTTCTCTGACATACCCTCTAACTAAGGCCCAATTGGGCCTAATGAGGGCCTACCCATGACATGGCCAAATCTCCCTATTTCTAAGTTGCAACAAAACTGTCCCCTGCTGGACAGATTTTGTTATTCTACTTGTGCACCTAACCAAATGACATGCAAACCTCCAACCAACTCCTAAAACCTATTATATACTCCCCATACTAACTTCTGGTGGCTTGGGCCTCAAAGTGCACATCAATGACATGGTCAAAACTCACTCTAAACCTCAGGGTACTAAACTGATTTTTCTGCAGAAACTATAACTTCTCATTTTCCAAGATTTTAACTTGACAAACCCAACTAACAACAACTAAATACTTAAACCAAGACCTATACTTGGTATTCTACTGAACTAACTCCCTTTTTCTTAAAATACCCTTGGTGAGATCATCCTTACCTAAGGTGCAACTATGGCAAAACAAAAGAGACTACTCTTAACAAATCGCAAATCTTCATGCCTTTGAAACAACAAGATATATATTTTTATAAAAGATAACCACAAATTATTACCATGCAACAAGAAGCATAAATCAATATTATCACATTATTCCTACTGAAATTAAGGCTCACTAACAAAATCTTTCCAAATAATCAAAATTTCACAACAAACTAAGAGAATTCCACATGCATGCATGCCTTCGGGTTTTTCAAACCAAAACAACATGATTTCCAAATAAATTTTTATCATAATTCAACATGCAAGCCTAACATGGATTACAACTAAATGATCAACTAGCATGCAAAAGGATTTTATCAAGACTTTACTACAAAATTCATGTTATCATCACAAAATACACAAAAATGTTAACAAGGCAACAAAACACCATCCATTCGGCTCCTATCAAGTCATGGCCGAATGGATTAGGGTAAAAACAGCATTCGCATAGGTGTAACACTCTTATGTCTAGCCATTCTTGACCCTATGATACTATAACTCATGGTGAAAGCCTTAGATTCACAAGAATCAAGGAGGTTCACTTTGAGTTTAACAAAAACATCACCATGCAAGGTCAAAACATAGGTTTTTCACTCTATACTTTTGAAATATATAAGAATAACATATAGGGAGTAAAATTACTTGAATATAAGATGATTGTTTGGGTGAAAGAATGAAGAAATGAAGGGGATGGAGGGCCTCGGCTATGGGATGGCCGAGAGTGAGGGTTGAGCCGAGAGGGAGGGAGGAGAAAAGGGGAGGGTGGAGTGAAAATGGAGTGATCATCACTTTAGTTTTGTTTTTATGTCTTTGACTAGACTAAATGTGAGTGGATTTAGGAAATGACAAGAGTAACCCTCTAGCTAAAGTTAGGCAAGTTTGCATGCAAGGTCAAGGAGGTAATTTGGCTAGCAAAATGTGAGTTAGTGGGGTGGAGAATGTCTTCTTTGCCCTTTGGTTAAATAGAAGAGAGTTTGCATGCAAGGTTATTCATGTAATTTGATAATTATTAAGCAACTAATTTCCAAAGATTTATTTTTATATAATAAAGTACAAGTTCAAAAATTATAAAATTTATACCATAAAATAACTTGGATTTTTAGAGACTTTATAAAAATCATTTTCAAAATTTGTGTACAAAATGTCTTTTAAAAGAAAATTTTTCCAAAGCTTAGAATATTCCTTATAAATCAAAAATAAAGAAATTAAATAAATTCTTGCTTTGAAAAATCATATACTACCCAAAGCAAATTTATAATGCAGAAATTTTCACTCACACAAACGTACAAGCATTGAATATATTTTTATTTAACTTAATATTATTCATAAATAATATTACATAAAATGCCGGTCGTAACATCCTCTCCCCCTTAAGGGATTCTGTCCCCAGAATCTAAGAGAACAGATGAGGATACCGGGAACGCATATCAGACTCTAACTCCCAAGTCGACTCTTCGACCTTAGGGTTCCTCCAAAGTACTTTCACTAACTTTACTGATTTATTTCTAAGACTCTTTACTTGCCAGTCGAGTACTTTAACCGGTTGCTCCACAAATGACAGGTCTGCCTGAATTTCTACAGGTTCATATTCTATCACATGGCTAGCGTCAGGATTGTACTTCTTAAGCAACGACACATGGAACACATTATGCACATGCTGATACTGAGGTGGTAAGGCCAACTCGTAGGCCACCTTTCCTACTTGACTCAAAATCTCAAAAGGACCTACGTATCTAGGTGCTAACTTTCCTTTCTTGCCAAATCTTATCAACCCTTTCCTAGGTGACACTTTTAGCAACACAGCTTCGCCAATTTGGAATTGAACATCCTTACGCGCTGGATCCGCATACTTCCTCTGTCTATCTTGAGCAGCAAGCAACCTTTTCTGAATTAACTTGACTGAGTCATGCAACTGTTGTACCAATTCTGAGCCGAGAATTCTTCCTTCTCCTACTTCATCCCAACTTGTTGGTGATCTACATTTTCGCCCGTACAAAGCTTCATATGGTGGCATGCCGATACTGGAATGATAGCTGTTGTTATATGAAAATTCAATTAATGGCAGGTGGTCGTCCCAACTTCCAGCAAAATCGATTGCACAACTGCGCAACATGTCTTCAATTGTTTGAATTGTTCTTTCACTCTGGCCATCAGTCTGCGGGTGATACGCCGTGCTCATATTCAACTTCGTGCCAAGACATTCCTGGAATTGCTTCCAGAATCTTGAGTTAAATCGGGGATCTCTGTCTGAAACTATTGATACAGGTACTCCATGCCTTAATATGATTTCGTGCACATACAGATGAACCAACTTGTCCAGTGACGACTTCTCATTTATTGGAAGGAAATGCGCCGACTTCGTAAGACGATCAATTATAACCCATATTGCGTCATGTCCGGACTTTGTTCGTGGTAGTCCTACTATAAAGTCCATAGCGATGTTTTCCCATTTCCATTCTGGAATCTTCAGGGGCTGAATTAATCCGCTTGGTCGTTGATGTTCTGCCTTTACTTTCTGACAGGTATAGCACTTCGCAACCCATTCTGCCACGTCTCTTTTCATATTTGGCCACCAAAAGTTCTTCTTTAAGTCTTGATACATTTTGGTGCTTCCCGGGTGGATTGAAAATTTCGAATGGTGGGCTTCATGGAGGATCTCATTCTTTAATTCAGGTACATGGGGAATCCATATTCTGGATGAAAACCTTAGTATTCCTTGCTCATCCCTTTTAGTATTAATCTCTTCTCCAGATAACTGATTTTTCTCTTTTTCCATTACTTCCTCTTGATACTTCTTTATCTTTTCCAGTAGTGTTGGCTGAAAGGTCATTGCATGACAAACTTCTTTGACTTTCCCATAAGCACAAAGTTCCAATTCAAATTTTCCGATTTCTTCAGATAACTCTTTTGATGTTATCATTGCATTCAATCTTTCCTTCCGACTCAGCGCATCGGCCACTACGTTCGCCTTTCCAGGATGGTAATTTATCGAACAGTCATAGTCCTTAATCAATTCCAGCCATCTCCTCTGCCTCATATTGAGCTCTTTCTGAGTAAAAATGTACTTTAAGCTCTTGTGATCCGTGTAGATTTCACACTTTTCTCCATAGAGATAGTGTCTCCAAATCTTGAGTGCGAACACTATGGCGGCTAGTTCCAAGTCATGCGTCGGATACTTTAGCTCGTGCGGCTTCAACTGTCTTGACGCATATGCTATTACCTTACTGTGTTGCATCAACACACAACCCAAACCCTTATGTGAAGCGTCGCTGAATATTACAAAATTCCCTTGATCATCTGGAAGTACTAACACCGGAGCTGTTACCAACTTCTGTTTTAACTCTTGAAAGCTATTTTCACATTCTGCACTCCATTCAAACTTTTGATTCTTTCTGGTTAACTTGGTCAATGGTGTGGCGATCTTCGAGAAATCCTTGACGAATCTTCTATAGTATCCGGCCAATCCTAGAAAACTTCGCACTTCCGTAGGAGTCCTTGGCCTCTCCCAACTCATAACTGCATCAATCTTCGCCGGATCCACTTTAATTCCATCATTTCCAATAACATGCCCCAAAAATTGAACTTCCTTTAACCAAAACTCACATTTGGTAAACTTGGCATACAACTTCTCTTGTCGGAGTATCTCCAATGCTATCCAGAGGTGCTGCATATGTTCTTCTTCCGATTTAGAATAAATAAGGATGTCATCAATAAATACCACGACAAATTTATCCAAATACTTCTTAAATACTCGATTCATCAGATCCATGAATGCGGCCGGAGCGTTGGTCAATCCAAACGGCATTACTAGGAATTCATAATGCCCATATCTGGTCCTAAATGCGGTCTTGGGAATATCTTCTTCCTTGATCTTTAATTGATGGTATCCCGATCTCAAGTCAATCTTCGAAAAACATTTTGCTCCCTTTAACTGATCAAAAAGGTCATCTATCCTTGGTAGCGGGTAGCGGTTCTTGATCGTTACTTTATTCAACTCCCGGTAATCTATGCATAGACGCATACTCCCATCTTTCTTCTTCACAAAGAGAACAGGTGCTCCCCATGGCGACGTACTTGGTCGTATCACTCCCTTATCCAATAATTCTTGTAGCTGGCTCGCCAACTCTTTCATTTCTGCTGGTGCCATCCTATACGGAGCCTTTGAAACTGGTTCCGTGCCTGGAGCAAGGTTGATCTCGAACTCAATTTGTCGATCTGGTGGTAAGCCTGGTAGTTCGTCGGGAAACACATCGGGGAACTCATTAACTACAGGAATATCTTCCATGCTGGGGCTGCCTCTCTCTGAATCCACTACATATGCTAGGAACGACTCACAACCTTTTCTAAGTAACTTCTTAGCCTGAATAATTGTAAGAAATAGTCGCTCTTGCCTCTGTCCCTTAAATACTACCTTCTCTCCACTCTTCGTCTTTAAATACACTCTCTTGGTCTTACAATTTATCTGAGCGCTATTCTCTCCTAACCAATCCATTCCTAAAATTATATCAAACTCTCCCAGCTTGAAGAGTATCAAGTCGGCCGAGAACTTATATCCCGAAATATCAATCTCACATTTTGGACAAAATTGATTCACAGGAATCTTCTCTTGGTTCGCAATTACCACATTTACTACCTCACTCATAGCCGTTTTATCACATTGGATCTTATCAACAAAAGATTCTGATATGAAAGATCTTGTGGCTCCCGAATCAATCAATACTTTGGCTTTGACATTATTGAGTAAAAGTGTACCTGCTATCACCTCAGAATTCTGAACAGCATCTTTCATCTTTAGATCAAATGTCCTTGCTGTTGCTTGCGGGGTTGGTGCGGGTGGTGGAGGTAATGCCAATACCTCAGCTGGCACGCTTGCACTGGCACTTGCCACGTTCATCAGAGCTCTGACTGGTCCTGTTGCCTTACACTCCCTAGCCATGTGTCCAGTCTTCCCACATTTGTAGCACGTAACTCCTGGCCTCGGCATCTTGCACTCATTTGCCAAATGTCCCTTCTGATTGCACCTATAACAGGTCATACTCAGCTTATTGCATACTCCGGGGTGCCTTCTTCCACAGTGCTTGCATTCTGGCCTCTGGAACCTGTTTTCTCCAACTTGCCCTTGGCTTGCCTGATTGTTCCCTTTTGATTCTTGCCTTTTGCCCAAATTTCCTTTCCTTTGAAAATTTCCGCCCTTCTGGAAACCAATCCCCTTTACATTCCGATCTTGCGAATTTCCAGCTTCAGACTTTTCTCCATAAAATGGAACCTTCCTCTTCTTGTTATCCCTCTCTTTCCTTGACTGCATCCCATTATTCTCAATCAGAGCAGCTTTCTGTACTACTCCCGCATAAGTCTCAAGTTCAAACATAGCCACCCTATCTCTGATCCAAGGCTCCAATCCTTGCTGAAATTTCTTTGCTTTTTCTTCCTCAGTGCTGGTATATTTTGTCACAAACCTTGACAACTCAGTGAACTTCTTCTCATATTCCAGTACAGTCATGTTCCCTTGCTTTAACTCAAGAAATTTTAGCTCCATCTGATTCTGCATGTACTTAGGGTAATACTTGTCCAGAAATAACTTCTTAAATCTCTCCCAAGAAATCTGCTGAGTGACTTCCATAGCTTTTACTGATTCCCACCAATAAATGACTTCTCCCTTCAAGAAGTAAGTGGCATACAGCGTCTTCTGATCGTCTCCTAACTGTACCAACTCAAAAGCCCTTTCCATCTCCTTGATCCATGTGTTTGCTATCACTGGATCAGTGGTATCATGAAATACAGGTGGATTCACACTCTGAAAAGCCTTGAAAGTGACAATTTGTCTTGGTGGTACTGGTGGTTCAGGTGGTTGATATGGCTCACGGTTATCTTGGTTTTCAATTCGTTGTTGAAGAGTTAGTTGTTGTTGAGCTATAGCATTGGTTTGCTGTTGCAAGGTTTCCAGTAGTCGAAGAATATTTGGGTCTGTGGTGAAGGTGGTTGTTGGATTCTTCTTTTTGGGAGGCATGATCCTGAAATAAGAGTTGTGTTATAACAAATATGAATGATAAAATGATTCGAGGGTATCGCATGGCATTCTTGTTTACATATGGGGTCAAGTTTCCAGATATGATGACAAAACATAAAATAACAGTTGAGAGCAGATGGAACAATAGCACATAATTATTGAAATTTTAAAGGTCACAGTACATAGGATTGGGACATAGTCTGATTCTAGAAATAACAGGCTTATTTAAAGGAAAGACGGAATCAACTGGGGATTCCATAGAGTCTGATAGTACAACAACATGAAAGGTAAATGGAAAGAACTAAGGCTCCACTCTATCTGAACGGGGCTTGGTAGTCTTTTCCTCTCGAAGCGTCTTCACAATGCTCTGGAGCTCATCTGCCACCATCTGAATGACATACTGGCTGGTACGGTCCCGGTGTGCTGGCATCTCCTCAAGCTTAGTGTTGACGTACCGAACCAAGGTCTCAAGTCTCACAATCATCTGCTCCTTGGGCTTCCCTTCGTAGTTTCGGCTGTCCGGATACACGTTCTTCAGTTGGTCTATCAGTCGGTCGTACTTGCCCTGAAGCATGTCGAACTCGCGCCTCAACTCAGCATACACGGAGAAAGCAATAGTGTCGTCCGACCCAGAGGATGACGAGGAATGCGCCCTTTGCTGACAACCAATAAGAGGAGTATTAATAATAATTTACTTTACCTACTCTCTCGCATTATATCTATAACCTACTCACAAGTCCTATAACCTATTTGGGCTGTTCAGGGACTCTAAACCGTAGCTCTGATACCAAAACCTGTCACACCCCCAACTTAAATAGCAAAATAATTATAGCTATTACATCATTTTAATGAGTATTACACAACCAAAATCCAAGATCTTACAGTTTAGGGTTTGGAACAGCCCAACACTACCAACTATTACATCTGATTACAAATACCGAGTCCTCACACAACTATTATTACTTATTCTACCTGAGCTCGAACATAAGCATCAACATCACAGGTCTTACGGGCAGTCTGCTTGAATCTAACCATGGCTGCTAGCTGTAATATCAGGGTAAAGCAAGAAGTGAGCCAAAAGCTCAACAAGTGCTAACAATACAACGCAAAGCATAAATCGAGATATACCTTTAGGAATGACAATGGAATGACATAATCAATGATAATCGAGAGATAAAACTTATGTGAGTTGGCATCATTTTGCTTGCATCAAAACAAATTTTAAAACCATTCTTAATCAAAATCATTTTATGACGCTACGGATTACAGCCGGTGATCAGCCGCGAAGTAATCCCGAACCTCGCTGGGTTCTAAAACATTATTGGGAATCCCTAGGCAACTTTTAAGCCTAATATAAGTGTGGAAAGGACTCGCGTCTCAGTCCAGATCCACCATTCAAGAAAACATTTGTCCCCCTTTGGGACTGAAAAATCCACGTTTTAATCATTTTAAAAACTGATGCCGATTTATGACAAAATCTCTTTCGACTGTAATTATTTTTATCAAGGGATTATAGATCAACTTGAAACACTGGAAATATGACACTAAATCTCAGGGCCATGATCTACTAGACTTTACTATATTAGGGTAATTGAGAGGTTTCCATAAACAAGAACTTAGACAAGGAAATTAAGCCAGGCTATTGGATAAGATGAAAGAGTAATGCCAAACTAGGCTTAAAGCAACGGTTGTAGACAAGATATAGGTATTAGAACATCAAAAGATAGGCATCACTGGTTCCAATAGGATAAAGGTGTTAAAATATAAAGAAAGCGATCATCAGCTCAGTATATAACAGGGTATCAAGCTTTAGGGTAAGGATAGGGTTATCAAACAATCATGAATGTATTTAAGAAATGATTGGCTTTTAGGTATCAAGATAAAGTTTCTATCGAGGTTATTTCAAGAGTTGAATCAAAGCATCAGGGTGCAACATCAAGATTTCTCAGGGATCAATAGCATGATAAACAAAAGGATCAATAAGATATTATAACGCATCTCTAATTTATCATGGCATTAAACTATCATGAAAGACTTTTGAACTACTTGCAATATGTACTCGAGGGTTCATGGCATCTCTATGTAACTCAAAGATAAACAAAAGATACGCTTGATTTAAATACATCAAAATGACTCAGGATAATTGCATCGATATATATATATGAACTGTTTACAGCAAATACGAAGGTCAAGTTGAATCACTTGCCTTGAGATAGACTGGTCTGGTCTGACTGGTAGGAGCAACAACTGGAGCTTCACTCGACTTTTAAGGCAAGTTTTCCCTCGTCTCGAGATCCTACATAAATAATAATAATCCTCATTATAATATATTCTTTCCATCTTAACCTATTTACAACCCGAAATTAAACATGGATGGCACTTAGGCCTATACACACTTAATTCATATCCAACATTTATATTTTTAAATATACACACGTAGCCACATAATCACATATCGTATATTAATACCAAATAACATCACATACACCATAACGCCACACTAGGCTTGGATGATCTCGACTCACCACTTAAATTACTTGGTCGCTAACTAAGCGAAGTCTTCGAATTTGGGCTTCCTAACTCAATGTGCCTTTCCTAAATTATCCAAAACCTATTGACCCTCACTTGTGCCTTTTGTTCTACTGACCTTATACTATCTTACAACTATGGTGGTCGACCTAATACTCACTTCTAAGTGTCCTAAAACTATGTGATAAGTGAAAGTGCTCACTGGTGTAAATTTCAGAATGGTAACTAAGGTTTCTTGAGTGCATTAGACACTCTTAAACTACAAGTTTTTCTTCAAAATTTTTACACAAGACTCTCCTGACCTAAGGGCATCTCATAAGCTTGATGTGGCTCAAAGGCCTGGCTTGGGCCTTCTTGGGCCTAAGCTAAAAGTCCAAGGTTCCCCTGTTTTTCTGGGCAGAAAATGCCCTGACTTGAATTAACTTGTGGCACATGGTTCTAGCTCATATCCTATGAACTATGGTTGGAAAAACTTCTCTGACATACCCTCTAACTAAGGCCCAATTGGGCCTAATGAGGGCCTACCCATGACATGGCCAAATCTCCCTATTTCTAAGTTGCAACAAAACTGTCCCCTGCTGGACAGATTTTGTTATTCTACTTGTGCACCTAACCAAATGACATGCAAACCTCCAACCAACTCCTAAAACCTATTATATACTCCCCATACTAACTTCTGGTGGCTTGGGCCTCAAAGTGCACATCAATGACATGGTCAAAACTCACTCTAAACCTCAGGGTACTAAACTGATTTTTCTGCAGAAACTATAACTTCTCATTTTCCAAGATTTTAACTTGACAAACCCAACTAACAACAACTAAATACTTAAACCAAGACCTATACTTGGTATTCTACTGAACTAACTCCCTTTTTCTTAAAATACCCTTGGTGAGATCATCCTTACCTAAGGTGCAACTATGGCAAAACAAAAGAGACTACTCTTAACAAATCGCAAATCTTCATGCCTTTGAAACAACAAGATATATATTTTTATAAAAGATAACCACAAATTATTACCATGCAACAAGAAGCATAAATCAATATTATCACATTATTCCTACTGAAATTAAGGCTCACTAACAAAATCTTTCCAAATAATCAAAATTTCACAACAAACTAAGAGAATTCCACATGCATGCATGCCTTCGGGTTTTTCAAACCAAAACAACATGATTTCCAAATAAATTTTTATCATAATTCAACATGCAAGCCTAACATGGATTACAACTAAATGATCAACTAGCATGCAAAAGGATTTTATCAAGACTTTACTACAAAATTCATGTTATCATCACAAAATACACAAAAATGTTAACAAGGCAACAAAACACCATCCATTCGGCTCCTATCAAGTCATGGCCGAATGGATTAGGGTAAAAACAGCATTCGCATAGGTGTAACACTCTTATGTCTAGCCATTCTTGACCCTATGATACTATAACTCATGGTGAAAGCCTTAGATTCACAAGAATCAAGGAGGTTCACTTTGAGTTTAACAAAAACATCACCATGCAAGGTCAAAACATAGGTTTTTCACTCTATACTTTTGAAATATATAAGAATAACATATAGGGAGTAAAATTACTTGAATATAAGATGATTGTTTGGGTGAAAGAATGAAGAAATGAAGGGGATGGAGGGCCTCGGCTATGGGATGGCCGAGAGTGAGGGTTGAGCCGAGAGGGAGGGAGGAGAAAAGGGGAGGGTGGAGTGAAAATGGAGTGATCATCACTTTAGTTTTGTTTTTATGTCTTTGACTAGACTAAATGTGAGTGGATTTAGGAAATGACAAGAGTAACCCTCTAGCTAAAGTTAGGCAAGTTTGCATGCAAGGTCAAGGAGGTAATTTGGCTAGCAAAATGTGAGTTAGTGGGGTGGAGAATGTCTTCTTTGCCCTTTGGTTAAATAGAAGAGAGTTTGCATGCAAGGTTATTCATGTAATTTGATAATTATTAAGCAACTAATTTCCAAAGATTTATTTTTATATAATAAAGTACAAGTTCAAAAATTATAAAATTTATACCATAAAATAACTTGGATTTTTAGAGACTTTATAAAAATCATTTTCAAAATTTGTGTACAAAATGTCTTTTAAAAGAAAATTTTTCCAAAGCTTAGAATATTCCTTATAAATCAAAAATAAAGAAATTAAATAAATTCTTGCTTTGAAAAATCATATACTACCCAAAGCAAATTTATAATGCAGAAATTTTCACTCACACAAACGTACAAGCATTGAATATATTTTTATTTAACTTAATATTATTCATAAATAATATTACATAAAATGCCGGTCGTAACATTTAAAATATTTCTTATAAATCAAAAATAAAAGAAATAAATAAACTTTTTCTTTGAAAAATCATATACCACATAAAGAAAATTTAGGACGCAAAAATTTTCATTCACACAAGCATACAATAGTTGAATATATTGGCATTCGACTTTAAAATTGCACCAAATTTATAAATAATATTACACGAAAATGCCGGTTGTAACAAAGAAGTGGAATGAATCTGATTTTATTCCAAGCTCAAAAGTTCCGACAGAGCATATTGCTAAAGCTTATGAGTTGTTGACTAACTCTGATTTCAAGACACAACTCAAAGTCACAGCTCTAAGTATCAAGTCTCTTCAAGGTCAACACTCTACAACTCATGAAAAGGTTGAAAACTTCTGGAAAAACCTGAAAAGTTGGATATGGAGATCAAGCTAGATAAAAAGAAGTTTATCAGACCTATTTCTGAGAAAGTTGAAGCTATTGAGAAGGTTCAAGAAAAGCAACATGCCAAAATTACTGAGGTCCCGCAGAATCAAGCCTCTCAACAAGCTCAACTGAATGAAATTCAATCTTCAGTAGAACTTCTTCTCTCTCTCCTACTACCAGATGATTCCAAAAAGGGGGAGAAGGTAGTTAAGTCCAAATGCTCTAATACTCAAGTACTGAAGAAAAAGGATGACACAGAAGATGACCAGGGAAACCCTAGCAAGGGTCAAGGTCAAGGTCAGAGGCAAAACAACAAAGTTTCTTAGAGGAAACCAATTTCTGATGCTAGCAAATATTCTACACAAAAGAAGACAAGTCCTGAAGCTGCTCAAACTCAAAATCTGATATCAAGTTCTGATGTTCCGATTCAAGGAGGAAGTAAAGACTCTCAGAAGTTTTTGCAAACTCTGAAGCTAAAGGGAAAGCAGACTACTATCTACTACAAAAGATCCTAAAATTCAGACACTTGATGAAGAGATTTCTAGAAGACTATTTCTCTAGCATAATCCTGGAATGGATTTAGAGAATCTCAAGGAGGAAGAAGCTAGATTTGTAGCTGAGAAGACAAATCTAAAGTCTAAAGCTTCTGATGCTAAGAAACCTCCAAGGCCTAAGGTAAAAGTCATTGTGATCAAGGAAAAGTCAAATTCTGAGGATTCAAAGCCCAAGAAAAGATCACAGATTGATCCCAAAGATAAGGGAAAAGGAAAAATGATGAATCAACAAAGCCATAGGAGATGAAGATTCCTCAAATACTGATGAAACCTGTATGTAAACTGGTTCAAGTATTTGATGATGCTGCTGCAGTTGATGAAATTGTTCAAACTCTGAAGAGAAGGAAGATAACTAAAGAATCTAAGACAACCTCTGACACAGCTCAAGTTATTCAGAATGAAGGACAACAAGCTACAGAAGAAACAGAAAATCCTGATCAAGTCATCAAGACATCAAACTCTGACAGTGCTCAAGTTGATTTGAGTAAATTGACATTTACTGATAAGAGAAAACTCCTATGGAAGAATGTTAATCCATCAGATCCTAAGAAAAGCCAGCTGCTATTTGATTTCATGATTGTTGGATTGAAAGCCAGAGAAGCAAGAGATAGAGCTGGACTAGGTTTTGAAGAAGCAAAAATCAAGACAGGAGTTGAAGTACTTACTAGAGATGCATTTCTATTGACTGACAAACCTCTTGAAGAAGTTACACAGAAACACCTTGATAAGGTTATATCTGTTCAAGTGGTACTGGATGCTCATGATAAACATAATGTCAAAGAAAATCTGATTCTATTTCTTGAAGATGGAAGAACATATCAAATGTCAGAATCGGATGTGCTAAACAAATCTCTGAAAGAACTTCAATTCTTTCATTATCTTTTAGAGATAAAGTCTGAGATTACTAGGAGATGGTCAAATTTCATAATAAAGACAATAAGGGATAAAGCAAGAATTTATGGTTCAAGGGTTACAGAATTCATTCCAAATATAGTTGAAGATGATGGAAGTGAAATTCCAATGAAGAAGGATTCTACTAAACTTGAAGTCATTCTGAAAGAGAAATGTCTGTGCTATAATGAAGATTCTTCTCATCCAAGGGTAATCAGACTTGGTGATGGTTTAGAAAGAAATCACATATCAGCACTTAGGACTGCAATCTACCAGATTGGAAGTCAAGATGAAGAGTTGAAGCAAGTCAAAGCTACAATAGCTCAAGTTCTGAGGAATAAAGAAGAAAAGCTGATATCAAACTTTGTCAAGAATCACTTTGGATTCAGATTGACTCAGTAAGATTGGTAAGAGCTACAATGACTGTAAGTTATAGTTAGTTGTCTTATTAAACTCCCATTGCATGTGTACTTAAATGTTTTTGACATTATCAAATCTATTAACTTGTTTATTTTGCATAATTTATATGTTGGGGGAGATTGTTAGATATATTTGAGATGTCATGTCTAATCTAATTTGTGTTTAGTTTTCAGAACTTAACAACAGGACTTATCAGGACTTACTGGAAATCAGAACTTAATATCAGAATTTAAGGCGTCAGAAGATATATATCAGGTCTTAAGTGCGGGAAGACTTCAGATAAGGAATGCGGCTGATTTATAGGAGAAGATCTGGACTAAAACAAAAGAAGATATGGATGAATAGTTAGAGGACTAGAAGACTTGTAGAAGATATCTGTTTGATATAATTTAGGAGACATAATTATATTCCATATCAGTTAGAAGATATCTTGTAACTGTGTACTATATAAACACAGCTTACGGTTTACATTATATGTGTTATCATTATCGAGAATATTATACATTGTAACCTAGCAGCTCTAGTGATATTGTTCATCACTGAGAGAGAACAACATTTCTATTGTAACAGAGTTTATTTGAATATACTTGATATTTGTTACATACTTGTGTTGAAATCGATTTCATTGTATAAACACTATATTCAACCCCCTTCTATAGTGTTGTGTGACCTAACATACCCTACTTTTAAAAATAGAAAGTATACTTCCGTGTATAGAGGTCAAGGCAACCGTCCAGTCAATGTGAATCAGCCGAATCAGTTGAGGCTAACTTTTCCAGATTGTCAGGTATGTGGGAAGAAGCACGGAGGAGTTTGTAATAAGTTGAACGTGGTTTGTTTCAAGTGTAATCAGAAAGGGCACTATTCAAGGGAGTGCCGCAATCAGCCAACGAGAAAGCCAGTAAACAAGGATCAGCCTACCCGAAATCCAGCGGTTAAGGTATCTGGTATTACTGAAAGTATCGCCGTGGAAAGGATTGACGCGATTTGAAAAGAAAGGAAAACTGAGCCCAAGATATGTCGGACCTTTTGAGATTTTAAAGCGCGTTGGCAAAGTAGCTTACGAGTTGGCGTTACCTCCGCACATGGAGTACTTTCACAATGTTTTTCACGTATCGATGCTTAAGAAGTATAATCCAGACTCCAGGCATGTAATCGAATATGAGCCAATAGAACTTCAAGCAGATTTATCATATGTAAAGAGCCCGATAGAGATTCTAGAAGAAAGAGAGAAAGTGTTAACAAATAAAGTGGTAAAGTTAGTAAGAGTACTGTGGAGAAACCCAAAGGTTGAAGAGTCAACCTGGGAGTTAGAAAGTGATATGAGGAAAAAAAATACCCTCATTTGTTTTCTTAGGAGATTCTGAGGACATAATCCTTTTAAGGGGGGGGAGGATGTAATATCTGGGATATATCGTATAATTATTTTTGCTAATAAATAAATATTATGCATGTTCAATATTTATTCTGTGAATTAATTGTTAAGTTGTATATGTATTTGGATGTTTAAAAATAATATCAATTGAAGTATTTTAATTTTTATATGTCCAAAATAAAATATAGATAATTGTCATATCTTCCTATTTATTTTTATGTTGATTTATGATTTTATAAGAAATTTATGAATATTATAAAATCTTTTTCCGAGTATTTATAAACTATTTTATATAATCGGGAACCAACCGATGTCACCCGTTTTTACGTTTTTATAACCCGAAACTCTTCCGAGAACTCCTTCCTAACCTAATTGCAATATTCTGAGCATTTTCCATGTTTCGACTTTTTCGATCCGGCGTACGGTTTGTCCTGTGCGGGTCCCGGCGCAATATTTTTGATACATTATTCATTTCGGTAAATTAATAAAATTCGTATTTTTGATAAACAGGATCTTTTTATTAATCTATTACAATTATCACCTCGTAATACGTGTAACCAGGCGCTGAGACCAAGACCGCAGTACAAATTGTACTAATTTGGATAATTATCCCGAAAATCGGTACCGTTTGGATCTGTTTTTACAAATAAATGTACCATTTTGTATCCAGAATGATCCAACGAGATACTAATTTTCCGTAATAAAATAGCCTTTACCGTATTATATTTCGTACCGAAAATCATTTGCAAACGGTAATTATATAATTTTACAGAGAAAAGCTATATATTCATATAAACTTTCAAGAATCAAACAGCAATTCGGAGGTGTTATTGAAATCCGTTTGGAAAGCTTGAGTAACCAAAACGAAGGGTTTGAAGTGTTCTATCAGATTATCCATGTTTCAGAACTGCAGAATGAAAGGTTTATTTTCTATATTTTTATTTATTTTTGAATTATTATGATTAAAAATATTAATTTTTGTACGAATGATTGTTTAAATGATTTGATGCTTGCATGTTGTAGAGCTTGTTCTCCTGATCATTTTCATATGTCATATGACTGATTTGGAGTTCAATAACATGTTCAAAATTGAGTTTAATCTTCGAATTTTAAAATTAGGGTTTATACCCCGTATGAATGTCCTTAATTGAAATTTAGGGCTTTTTGTTCTAGGGGTTACTAGCTGTTGAAATATGGTGGGTTGTGTTCCTTATGAAATTTGCAATCGATTGGTATATAGCTCGTTAACAGAGGATCCCTGAATCGAAGGGAGTTGTGTTTTGAAGTTTACGTCGGGTCGCCGGAAACCGGCGAACTTCTCGGCCAATTTCCGGCCAACCCATGGGTTATTGATGTGTTTTGATTTCATTGCTAAATTCCTGGTATTTAGAAGATGTAATATGGAGGAGATGGTGGTGCGAGGATGTCGGGAACGTGTTCTCCGGCCATCCCCGTAATTTTCCGGCGAATAAACTGCAAAATTGCAGTTTAGTCCCTGAACTTTTGGGGACGATGAAGTTTAGTCCCTGTAGTTTGCAAAGTTTGCAAAAATAGGATTCCTGTTTATAAATTATTTAAAAATAATATTTCCTATTTATTTTAATTATAAAAATTCGTTTTTAATTTCCGAAAATTCCAAAAATTATAATTTTAATTCCAAAAATTATTTTTAATTCAAAAATAAATCTGAATTAATTAGTTAATTAATTTTAGTTAATAATTAATTGATTAATTGTTCAATTAATTCGAAAATTAATTGATTAATGTATTTAATTAATTATTAATTTAATTTAATTAATTATTTAATTAGATTTAATTATTTAAAAATAATTTAAAAATTTCAAAAAATAGTTTTGAGCTTCAAAATATTATTTTAAATTGTTTTCAAGGCTTGATAATTATTATAAAATTGTTTTGAAGCCCGATTTGGCCAACCGAACCCTGTTTACTGCTTCGAAATTAATCCAACGATCCGTTTTAATTCCGAAAAATGTTTTAAAAATCATATTAAATACCTGAAAGCCTGTTTATGACCTGAGACTCCTTTATAAATGATATATCATTGATTGTTTGACGTGTTACGTGTTATATGTGACTTGTTGTTTCGATGTCGGTCTATATGTTCTGTGTTTACTTGTTTATAGCGTAACTTTCAACCCGTTAATCGGATTTGGGTAAAATGAAAGGTAGATAGAAGTGTGTACCGAATAGAATCGTATGAGTTGAGTATTGATAGATGTTTATGATATGTGAGCAGAAGAGGCAAGGCGTAGGAAAGGGAAACAGATAGTCGAGGAGTAGGAGATTGTGATTGGAAGTTAGAGAAGTATAGCAAGCTAATATCAGGCAAGTGTTCTGAACTTTCTCGAGATATATTGTAGTTGATTACTAGTCTTGTTTCATATTGCAAGTGCTTTGAAGCACTGAACCGTAAACCTTGATTTCAGTTGTTGATCTTTAAGCCGTAAACCTTATTCTTTCTAAACCATCGATTGTTGTATACCCGAATACGAACCATAAATATACGATACTACTCCACAAATACATACAACCTAAATGCCAAATACTGAATCAAATTGCTTACATATTCAAACCATTGTACCTTATGCTTTGAAAGACCAAATCCTTGTAACCTTGAAATGTTGATTCCTTTGTTATCCAATTCTTTCATTACCTAACAGCCATTCTTTAAAATTGACATATTGATCCTTTGTGAAGATTGCAACCATTTCATTATTGAATATCCAATGTTGCTTATGATTTTGTTTATTGCTTTACATTGTTTATTCTGTTATTATGTTAGATTTGGATTGTTTTATAAAATTGTGGACCAGATTCGTGGTCAGACCAGATTGGTGGTCAAGTTAGGCCAATGTGTGCCTTGGATCCAGTAATTAGAGTATAGCTGCGTGCCTTGCTCGGGGTTAGTACGTGACTGATCAGCAGCCTAACCTTGGTTCAAAAAAAATATAATATCCAATTCTAAATCATTATTCATTGTTCACTTGATATCATAACCCTTTTCACTTGATGATCATTATTCTTAATCTTGTCATTGTGACTTGCTGAGCTAGTTAGCTCATTTATGCGATATTGTTTATGTTCTTTTGACAGTTAAGAAGGAACCATTTGGTAGCGAGGATCCCCAATCCGGTGCGAGAGCTAGGGTTCCAGGTTGATCGAGTTAAACTAGCTGGCAGCTTTTGAGATAGTTTAAATTTGTAAAAGTTTGTAATAATGTTTAATGTTTAGTTCTAAGTTTGAATAGTTAGGATTTAGACGTTGTAATATTAAGTTTGTGTATGTGGCTTGTGTGCATACTTTAACCTATTGTGGTCCGTGGTAGTTGGTAAGTAGGGTCACTGCATATTATTATTATCTTTATTATTGTTATAAGTAGGTTATAAATAAGATGTGTGTGTGTGGACCCCAAACTTCTGACCCGGGTTTGGAGGGCGCCACATTTTGTATCTGAACTTCCTTTTCTGTTGAGGTTCCTTGTGCATTTTCTGATCCTGATCTTCAGTTACCATAGGTTTCTCAGAAATCTCAGTTGCAGATTTCACATCTTGAAGCTTGGCTACCGTAACAGCTTGCTTTTTCTTCTATTTAAGTTTCTTAGCATCTAAAGAAGCTTGCTTCTTTTCTTGCTTGATTCTTTCTTTTCTTCCTTTTTAGCTTCTGCAAACTGAGGGTGTCGAGCCACCACACAGATTTCTTTCCCATTCCTATAGATTTTAGTAATTCTTCTTTTTAGCACTGAGTCAGTTGGATCTTTGAAGAATGTAATGGACCTTGCCAACAACTTCTTTTCATCTGGCCTTGGAGTCTCAAACATAAGATCCAAAGGATTTTTGTCATCTGACATGGAATAATTTCTTTTGGGCTTTAAAGTCAATTTGGCTTTTGGAGACTTTATGCATGAAGGTTGGCCCTTTTCCAAATCACCGAGACTCATTTCATTCACAGAAATTTGGTTAACTTGAGAGAAGTGATGAAAGATCTTGTCTGGTTTCTCAATTGGACCAAACTTCTTTATTATTTCTTCATCAATTTTCTTCCATTTGTCATCCAGTTCCTTCTCAACTGCTGCAACATCAAGCATCTTGAAATTTGAATTTGAATTCAACTTAGCAACTGCTATTTGGATGAGATCAATATTATCCAATACTGGTGGCTTAGGAAAACTAATTGTTGGCACAATCAATCTACTCACTTGAATGTTAAGCACCTTCTACCCCTTACTTGTTGACTCACCTTGACTAACTGAGATGGTTGAGTCTTTCTCCCCCTTTTTGTTAGCATCAAGTTGAGTAGAGGTAGAGAGTTGTGCAGCCACCAACTGTTGAAGTAAACTGGTTTGAGCTTCTTGATTTGCAAGTATCTTGGCCACTGACTTTTCCACATTTGAAAATCTAGAGTCCATTGTCTCAACCTTTCTGTTCAAATCAGCTTCCTTCCTTACCTTTTGAGCTATTTCAGTCATAGTGATTCCTGGAAGCCTAACATCCAACCTTGCTACAAAATCTTGTTTGACTTCAGAAATTTGTTGCTTGATTGCATCCACATTTTGACTTTGTTGGAGAGCTTGAATCTTGTACAGCTGTAGAGATTCCAGGTGTGCTTTGAGTAACCTTTTGGTGTTGGCATTTGTGGATGCCTGAATAGCTGTTTGGATGTCATGAATAAGCTTGAATAAGGTGGATTGGAGATGTGATTATAAGCAGTATTTACTTAGCATCCATGAAGGAATGTCTGCATCTCCCCCTATGCTCATGCTATCATCCTCATCATCCTCACCATCATCCCCAAATGAGTCTTCAGCTAATTCAAAGTCACTACCAGCTATGGAAGGCATAGCGGTTATGACATCCTTTGCCCTTTGCATTGAAGCAGTAGTATGCACTAGATTCAATATCCTCCCAGCATCCTCATTGCCCTGTCCAGCTAGAGTTTGATAAGCTGAAACAGGATGAGTAAATGTCTCAGCGTCCAAGGAGATAGATTCTATGATAGCTTGATATTCTTGCTAAAATAGTCTCTCCTTTTCTACATCACTGACATCCATTGACTCACTTGAAATGGTTTCCATCCTTATATCTCTTGTACCTGCATTTCTCGTATTTTCTCTATTTTCTTGCATCAAGGGCTCCCCTTGGCTCACCACCTTCATACCATCACCTTCACCTACTAAGGTGGAACTCCCCTCACTCACTTTTTCCAGGCTGGAAGAAATAGGCTGCATAATTTCTCTCTTTTCCTTTCCTTTTTCCTGATAGCAACTCAGTCTCTCACTTTGTTCACTCCCTTCCCTCAATCCTAGGAGTGATTGTACAACCACTAGCTCATCCACACTTGTAACAATTGTTGAAAATTCAGCTTGTGTAGTGAGTACCGATGGATGAGGAACATCCATCGGGGTAGTAGTTAGGATAGCCGACGGATGACTGCTGTTAGGCACATCCGTCGGGATACAATCACTAGCCGACGGATGAACAATATCCATCGGAATAGAAGAAATGATGGAGTTTGGAGTAGAAACTATTATGGACTCTGTGCAGATTGATGATAATTTAGGCACAGAAGTCTCAATAGTTCTTGAAAGAATCGGCAAGTGAGTCAATAAATCATCTAGAAGATGATGCTCACTTATACTGAGTTTTGGCTTCTCTAACAGAGTTAAAGAAGGAGAATCAGGGATCGATGAGTGAATCATATCCACATCCAGAGAATTGGTGGTAGAGTTTTGTGTGTTTGGTGCTTCTATTGTTAAAGATTTTGGTTGTGACTCCACATTTATTAGGGCCACATAAAACTGAGTTTGAGAAGGTGCAGTGACTGAGTCCTTAGCTGCAGTTTGCACTGTGTGTGATCCCTGTGCATCCCCAAGTTTTCTAGATTTCTTCTTTCTTGTATAAGTTTGGGGTGAGTCTGTGTCCCTAGTCCATTTGACCAGTGCTCCTGGTTGGGAGCTTGTTTTAATAGTAACATCCTTTTGAGAGGATGAAACTAGAGATGTGCTAATTTCCTTATTAAGCACCACAATTTGTTAGAAAACTGTGGTGTGGCTAGGTTTGTGTATACTCACATCACCATCCTTATTCTTGGGGTTTCTTTTGTGTTCACCCTGTCCCTCACGAATCTCACCCACTTTCACACTCCCCTCTTTATTTGGGGTAGATTTTGAAACTTACATCTTTTGAGAGACACCAGAGTGTGGTTTCTTTGATTTGGATTTTGAAGTTTTAGATTTTGTGGCTTGGGTAGGCATCTGTTGGGTCATTGACACAGATTCCATAGCCACAGTCAATGGAAAAAAAAATGGAAAGGTAGAAGGAGTAGGGACATAAGCATTTACCTCACTTACCTGAGGGCCCTCCATGATAAGAAAATAAACAAGGGGAACCTCCTTGTGGTGATCAACTCTGTTTAAATA
Source organism: Apium graveolens (assembly GCF_009905375.1). Taxonomy (NCBI): domain Eukaryota; kingdom Viridiplantae; phylum Streptophyta; class Magnoliopsida; order Apiales; family Apiaceae; genus Apium; species Apium graveolens. Next base: position 75,615,744 of record NC_133651.1, on the reverse strand, counting down.
TGCAATTATTCTTCTTTCTTTAACCCAACAATCCAGTTTGTTGGTTGGGTTCTCAATCACAAGATCCTCATAAATATGGTTAGCAATAATCATAAAGAATCTAGCATAATAAACATTCCTAGATCTCTTTTTAATCTCCCCTAACTTGTAGCCTAACTCAAACATGATAGCATCACTAAAATTATAGTAATTATCAGTAAGTAGCATGTAGAGCATGTTAAGCATGGTAGTATTGATAGAATCAAAGTTGCTTATCTTACCAGAAAACACCTTGGCAACTACATCACACAGAAAACTCCACTCTTTCCTAAGACCTAGCCTCCTAATCTCACTTAACTTAGTGGTAGGAAGTGCATAGCCAATGGAATTAAGTAAGTTAACTAAATCAGCATCTGTGTGTGGTTTAGTAGTAGTGTTTTCAAGAATTTTAAAGCATGCTTGAATAGTATCACTATTAATGCAAAATTCCTTACCTTTAATGGAGAGATTTATTGTTTTGTCAGTTTTCTAATATATAACAGTAGTCCATATCTCCTCCAAAACTTCACTGTAAATCCATCATTTTGTGATAATCTTCAGAGGCTGGAATCTCTTTGTTCACAAGAGCCACGAAATTGTTCTTCTCATAAATGAATCCTGACTGAGACATGATCTTGAGTACTGGTGCTATTGTTAAAGCAAGGAAATTTTCAGAAACAAAGAGGGTTTTGCTTTGAGGAAGAAGAGAGCTGCAATAGAGAAAGATAAAAGCTAAAATAAACTTGAAGTAAGGCCTTTATGAATTCTCAGATAAAATGGGATAAAAAGTAAAGGTAAAAATTAAAGACCCATTGAAAATTTCCCAAAATAGTTGTTTAAAGTAAATAAAATATCAAAACTCTGTCAATTATCCGTCGTGATATACTTACAGACTGTAAGTAAATCCGATAAATAATGTTCAGAATTTTAACGGCTAAGATGTAGACAATTCGACGGATGAGAATAAAGAAATTATCCATCGGGTTTTAAAATATTCCAGAAAATTAATTGATTTTTACCAGGTTATTCTATTTTGATGGATGATCAAACTCGATGGATAATAAACATATGTCGAGATGAAAATTTTGACTTAGCCAAATTTTCATTCAAAACAGAAAAATCAATTAAGTTTCTGGCTGCGTAGCAACTTGCATAATTATCAAAATTAATTTAAGAATAGTTAAGCATACCTAACTCACTCACCAACCTAGTGAAGGTGGATTCATCAAGTGGCTTAGTAAATATATCTGCAAGTTGCTTCTCACTTGGAACAAAGTGAAGTTCCATGGTACCACTCATTACACGTTCCCTAATGAAGTGATACTTGATGTCTATGTGCTTTGTTCTTGAATGCTGTACTGGATTTTCAATAATGGCAATTGCACTTGTGCTATCACAGAAAATATGAATTTTTTCCACTTGCAGACCATAGTCCAATAATTGGTTTTCATCCATAGAATCTGTGCACAGCAACTTCCAGCAGCAATATAATCAGCTTCAGCTGTAGAAGTGGAGACTGAATTTTTTTTACTGAACCAGGATACTCGCTTGTTCCCTAGAAATTGACAGGTTCCTGTAGTGCTTTTTCTTTGATTTTTGCACCCTACATAGTCTGCATCTGAATAACCAATTAGATCAAAACCAAAATTTCTAGGGTACCAAATGCCAAGTTTTGGTGTTCCCTTAAGATATCTGAAAATCCTCTTTATAGCTATTAAATGAGACTTTCTAGGATCAGCCTGAAATCCAGCACAAAGACAAGTAGCAAACATTATACCTGGCCTACTAGCTATTAAGTATAAAAGTTAGCCAACCATGCCTCTATAACTTGAAATATCCACAGATTTTCAGTAGTGTTTAATTCAAGTTTAGTTGCAGTGGCCATGGGAGTTTTTGCAGATGTGCAATCCATTAGATCAAACTTCTTTAAAAGATCATAAATATATTTGGTTTGACTAATGAATATTTCATCACTAACTTGCTTAACTTGTAAACCAAGAAAGTAAGTTAGTTCTCCCATCATGCTTATTTCATACTTACTTTGCATCAGTTTGGCAAACTTTTTGCAAAGTTTTTCATCTGTAGAGCCAAATATAATATCATCTACATAAATTTGAACAAGTATGCTAGAGCCTTTAACATTTCTAAAGAATAGGTTTTGTCAACAGTACCTCTTGTGAAGTGATTTTCTAAGAGAAACTTTGACAAAGTATCATATCAGGCTCTAGATGCTTGCTTCAATCCATAAAGTGCTTTCAAAAGATAGTAGACATATTCTGGAAAATTTGGATCTTCAAAACCAAGAGGCTAACTGACATAGACTTCCTCCTCCAAATCTCCATTCAGAAAGGCACTTTTAACATCCATTTGATAGACTTTGAAATTGGCATGGGCTACATAGGCTAAAAAAATTCTGATGGCTTCAATTCTTGCAATAGGAGCAAAAGTTTCATCAAAATCTATTCCTTCTTGTTGACAGGAGCCCTTAGCAACCAATCTAGCTTTGTTCCTGACAGCTATGCCATTTTCATCCATCTTGTTTCTGAATACCGACTTGGTATCAATTGGATTCTTTCCTTTAGGCTTGGGTACCAGCTTCCATACCTTGTTCTTCTTAAATTGGTTTAGCTCCTCTTGCATAGCTAAAACCCAATCAGGATCCAACAAAGCTTCTTCTACCTTCTTTGGTTCATCAGACATTCTACCTTCTTTGAGAGAAAGCTGTTATACAGACATTCTTCTTGGGTTGCTTTTCTTGTTTGAACTCTAGAAGATGCATCACCAATGATGATCTCAAAAGGGTGATGATCTTTAGTCCATTTTCTCTGTTGTGATAGATTAGCTCTAGATGAAGAGGACTCAATGTTGTCTTGATGATTAGTAGAGTTTTGATGATCAGAAACTCCCCTGAGTTTATGGATCTTTGACTTGAAGATGGGGTTCTTTTCGACTATGATCTTACTTGACTTTCAACTCCTATTGAGGGATCAACAGATGTTGTTCTTTTCCTGTCGATGAATGATGCAGATTGTCTTTCGACGGATGATGCACTTGGTCTTTCGACGGATGATGTACTTGGTCTTTCGACGGATGTTGAATTATGTGCTTCATTAATTAGATGTAGTCTATTATGCATTTTCCTTGGATATTGGTTCTTGATCACTATCATCATCACTATCTTCACAAATCATCTCCATATTGTCAAATTTGAGGCTTTCATGGAAATCTCCATCTTGCAATCCTTCAATCTTTTTATCATCAAATACAACATATACGGATTCCATAACAATGTTGGTTCTAAGATTGTAGACTCTATATGCTTTTCTAACAACATATCCAACAAAAATTCCTTCATCTACTTTAGCATCAAACTTCCCATGTTGATCAGTTTGATTTCTTAAGATATAAAATTTACAGCCAAAGACATGTAAAAAGTTTAATGTTGGTTTCCTATTCTTGAATATATGATATGGAGTCATGCTTTTTTACTTGATTGATCAAGGAGATATTCTGAGTATAGCATGTTGTGTTCACAGTTTATGCCTAAAAGTAAGTTGGCAGCCTTGATTCTTCAAGCATTGTTCTTGCAACTTTAATGAGTGATCTATTCTTCCTTTCCACCGCACCATTTTGTTGTGGAGTTCTTGCTGCAGAAAACTTATGCATGATTCCATACTCTTCAGAAGACACTCTCATCACAGAATTTCTGAACTCAGTTCCATTGTGACTCCTGATTCTTCTAACCTTAAAGTCAGGATGATTTTTGACTTGCCTTATATGATTGGTGATGATTTCACTAGCCTCATCTTTGGATTTTAGAAAATATGTCCAAGAGAACTTTGAAAAATCATCCACAATTACTAGGCAATATCTTTTCTTTGAGATGGACAACACATTGATTGGTACAAATAAATCCATGTGCAATAGTTGCAAAGGTTATTCAATTGTTGAATCAAGCTTTTTTTTGAATGATTCTTTAATCTATTTTCCTTTCTAGAAGGTAGCACACAATCCATCCCTTGAAAACTCCACTTGAGGAATACCTCTAACCAATTCTTTCTTGACTAGCTCATTCATGGTCTTGAAGTTTAGATGGGACAACTTTTTGTGCCATAGCCAACTTTCATCTTGACTTGCTTTACTGAGAAAATAAGTTACAGATTCTACATTTGCTGAGTTGAAGTCAGCTAGATACACATTGCTTTTTCTCACTCCAGTGAGAACCACTTTGTTGCTTTTCTTGTTAGTCACAACACAGGCATCTGCATTAAAAGTAATTGAGTTGCCCCTATCACAAAGTTGTCTGATACTCAACAGATTGTGCTTGAGACCATCCACTAGGGAAACTTCCTCAATGATGACATTATCCTTTCAAATTAAGCCATATCCCACAGTATAACTCTTGCTGTCATCTCCAAAAGTATTACTTGGGCCAGCTCTTTTTCTAAAACCAGTGAGCAGGGTAGAATCTCCAGTCATGTGCCTTGAGCAACCACAATCCAGATACCAAAGATTCTTTTTGTTTCCCTGTACACATCAAAATCAAATCAAGTTGATTTTGGTACCCAAGTTTCCTTGGGTCCTGCCTTAGCCTTTTTCTTTGGTTTCTTAGGTTTGATCTCATTTGACTTGGGTAATTCATCCTTTGTCATTTGAGTTGGACCTTTGAAACCATTCATTGAATCATAATTGTCATGCACATTGTGATTAACATGAAAAGGCATGCTATGTGCAAACATGTTATTCCAGTAAGGCATGTTAAATGGCATTTGAGGCATACTAAATGCAATATAATAAGGATTAGGTGCAAATGGCATATTAGTAAATTGTGCATTCAAATTCTGTGCAGGAAAAACATTCATAGGCATGTCTAGCATAGTAGTCATGCTGGGAAAAGAAGAAGGTGCAGACATGGGTGCAGGCTTAGGAAGTTTGTAATTAACAGACAAATTATTAACACTACCACACTTAACACAAATTTTCCTTGGAGCATATTTATCGGGTGTGTAGTTGTTATGTTTATTAATCCCTACCTTCCCATTTCTATTATTTTTCCTTTTTAATTCGGTTTTAACCTCAATCTTTTCCAATCTATCATTCAATTGCTTGATAGACAGATGCCCAACATTGACTCTCTTTTCTTTTCTCACTTGAATTGATTCTCCTGGAACAAAGTTTTCAGAAACTGATCCATATTTTTCATTTAACTTAGCTAGCTTGGCTTTGCTAACTGGTTTTCTCTCAGTCAACGGATGTGATTCCTTGTCTTTTGACGGATAGTCCTTTTGGTCTTTCGACGGATAACACTCATCATCCGTCGAATCCACATCCGTTGATAGTCCTTCAACCATATTGGAATCAAGCTTCTCCTTGCTCTTTTTCCAGGCTTCATCACAAAATAATTCTATACCTTGAACTTTAGTAATGTCACACCCCCAACTTAACAAACAAAATAAATATAAGTATGACAATATTTAGAAGAAAGTAAACGTAACTGAATCCAAGATCTTACAGTTTAGGGTTTGGAACAGCCCAACCCTACCATCTATTACAACTGATTTTATATTCGAGTCCTCACACAAAACTATCTCTTATTCTACCTGAGCTCGGATATACGCATCAGCGTCACAGGTCTTACGTGCAGTCTGCTTGAATCTAACCATAGTTGCTAGCTGTAATATCAGGGTAAAGCAAGGAGTGAGCCAAATGCTGAACAAGTGCTAAACAATACGGTACAAAGCATAAATCGAGATATATATAAAAGAAAGACAATGCGAAGGCATAACCAATATTAACAAGAGATAAAATTTTGGGTGCTGGCATCATTTGCTTGAATAAAAACATTTTCAAATCATTACTTAAACAAAATCATTTTATGACGCTACGGATTACAGCCGGTGATCAGTCGCGAAGTAATCCCGAACCTCGCTGGGTTCTAAAACATTAATGGGATCCCTAGGCAACTTTTAAGCCTACAATATGAGTGTAGAAAAGACTCGCGTCTCAGTCCAGATCCACTATTCAAAGAAAACATTTATCACCCTTTGGGACTGAAAATCCACATTTTAATCATTTCAAAAACTGATGCCGATTTATAATAAAATCTCTTAAGTAGTAAACATTTTTATCAAGGGATTATAGATCAACTTTGAAACACTGGAAATTTGTCACCGAAGTTCAGGGCCATGATCCACTAGACTTTACTGTATTAGGGTAATTGAATGGTTTCCAAATACAAGAACTTTGATAAGGAGATTTAGCAAGGCTATTGGATAATATGAAAGAGTAATGCCAAACTAGGCTTATAGCAATGGTTTTTGACAAGGTACAAGTACTAGAACATCAAGAAGATAAGCTTCATGAAAACTAGGGGTGTTAAGGTATGAAGAAAATGATCTTTAGCTCAAGGTATATCAGGATTGTCGAACTTTAGGGTAAGAAAGAGGGGTATCAATCAATTATGGACAACTTTGATGAATATCTAGCTTTTAGGTGTCAAGGTAAAGTTTCTATAGGGGTTCAAGCATCAGGTGAGATATCAATACTTTAGGAATCATTAGCATGTTAATCAAGAGGATCAATCAAGTATTATAACAACTCTTTATTTTATCATGGCATTCCAATTACTTTAATATACTAACGTAATAAGACTTTTGATCTACTTGCGATACGTACTTGAGGGTTCAAGGCATTTCTATATAATTCAAGATAAACTTAAGAACCTCTTGGTTCAAGTATATCAAATGACTTAGGATAATCGCATCAATATATATATGAACTAATTGTTACACATTTACAGTGAATACGAAAGACAGGTTGAATCACTTGCCTTGAGAAAGGCTGGTCTGGTTTGGCTGGTAGGAGCAACTGGAAGCTTCACTCGACCCTTATGGAAAGTTTACCCTCGTCTCGAGATCCTACAATAATAATAATAATCCTCATCATAATATATTCTCACCAACTTAACCTATTTAAAACACAAATGGCACTTAGGCCTATATGCACGCAATTTATATTCACCTTATAAATATAATTGTACACATAGCCACATATACTCACATATCATATTTTAATACCAAATAATATCACACACATCATAAAGCAACACTAGGCTTGGATGATCTCGACTCACAACTTAAGTCACTTGGTCGCTAAACTAGACAAAGTCTCCAAATTTTGGCTTCCTTACTCAATGTGCCTTTACTAAACTATCCAAAACCTATTGACCCTCACTTGGGCCTTTAATTCTAATGGCTTTATACTATCTTGCAACCATAGAGGTCAACCTAGATCTTACACATAAGTGCTCTAAAACTATGTGTTAAGTGAAAGTGCTCACTGGAGTAAATTTCAGAATGACATCTATGGGTTATTGAGTGCATTAGACACTCTTAAACTATAAGCTTACCTCCAAAACTTCTACACTAGACTCTTCTGACCATAAGGCATCTCCCAAACTTGATGTGGCTCAAGTGCCTAGCTTGGGCCTCCTTGGGCCTAAGCTTAAAGTCCATGGTTCCCCTATTTTTCTGGGCAGGAAATGCCCTGACTTGAATTAACTTGTGACACATGGTTCTAACTCAAATCCTATGAAATATGGTTTGAAAAACTCCTCTGACACTCCCTCTAACTAAGTCCCTACAGGGCCTAATGAGGGCCTACCCATGACATGGTCAAAACTTCCTATTTCTAAGTTGCAACAAAACTGTCCCCTGCTGGACAGATTTTGCGATTCCACTTGTGCACCTAACCAAACGACTTGCAAACCTCCAAAAAACACCTAAAACCTTTTATATATTCCTAATTCTATCTTCTGGTGGCTTGGGCCTCAAAGTGCACAACAATGACATGGTCAAAACTCACTCTAAACCTCAGGGTACCAAACTGATTTTCTGCAGAAACTAATACTCTCCTTTCACCAAGGTTCTTACTTAACAAACCCAACCAACAACAACCAAAACCCAAACCCAAACCTTAACTAAGGTGTTCTACTGAACTAACTTCCTTACACTCAAAATAATCTTGGTGGAGATCATCCTTACCTAAGGTGCAACATAGCAAAACAAAGGAAATCACATTACATAATTTACAAGCCATTAAGTTTTTGAAAATGACTAGTTATATATTATTTTATAAATATATACGAATTAATACCACATATCAAGGAGAAATAATCAAGATTAATATCTTATCTCTACTGAAATTAGGGCTTACTAACAAAAATCAATCCACGTGATCAAAACTTCCAAAATTCCAAGAGAAATCTACATGCATGCATGACTTCGAGTCTTATAAACCAAAACAACATGCTTTTCAAATATATTTTACCATGGAATCAACATGCAAGCCTAGCATAAGCTATAACTAAATGATCACTTAGCATGCAAAGGGTTTTATCAAGTTTTTGACACAAAATTCATGTTATCATCACCAAAAGCACATAAAATTGACACAAGACAATAAAACATCCCCAAGAACCATTTATTCGGCTCCCTTAAGGTCATGGCCGAATGAAGTGGAAGGGAAATGACCATTTAAAATCAAGAGCCTCACTCTCATGACTTGGCATTTCACCATTCCTTGTAGTTCTCTCAAATACAACCTTAAATCCATAAGAATCAAGATTGTACTTTGAGTTCCAACTAAAGCTTTGACATGCAAACTCAAAACTTAAAATTTTCACTCAAAACTCTTTGAATTATGTATGATCAAAATATAGGAAGTAACATTTACTTGAATGGAAAGTGGGAGCTTGAATGAAGAATGAAAAAAAGGGAGGGGGTATGGCTTCGGCCAAAAAGCCGAGAGGAGAGGGGGAGAGCCGAGAGGAGAGGGGGAGGAAGGAGGAATGTGGAAATGGTGGGGTGAAAGTGGAGTAATAATCATGTTGGTTTGGTTTTTATTTGACCAAAAGTGAGTGGATATGAGAATTTACAAGAGTAACCTTCCAACATAGTTAGGTAGATTTGCATGCAAGGACAAAGTGGTAATTTGGCTAGTAGAATGAAAGTGAGTGGGGTTGGAAATGCCTTCCTTGCCCTTTAGTTGAATTGGAAGAGTATTTGCATGCAAGGGTAATCATGTACTTTGCTAATTATAACAAATAAAATTTGTAAAGATTTATTTTTATAAAATAAAATACAAGTTCAAAAATTATAAAATTTATACTATAAAATAACTTGGATTTTTAGAGACTTTATAAAATCATTTTCAAAATTTGTTAACAAAATATCTTTTAAAAAAAAATTCCAAGGCTTAGAATATTCCTTATAAATAAAAAATAAAGGAAATAATTAAACTTTTGTTTTGAAAAATCATATACTACACATAAAAATTTTATAATGCAGAAATTTTCACTCACACAAATGTACAATCAGTGAACATATTTTTATTTGGCTTTAATATTATACCAAATTCACAATTAATATTACACGAAAATACCGGTAGTAACATCCTCTCCCCCTTAAGGGATTCTGTCCCCAGAATCTAGGAGAACAGATGAGGATATCGGGAACGCATATCAGACTCTAACTCCCAAGTTGATTCTTCGACCTTGGGATTCCTCCAAAGTACTTTTACTAACTTTACTGACTTGTTTCTAAGACTCTTCTCTTGCCAGTCGAGTATTTTGACAGGTTGCTCTACAAATGACAGCTCTGCCTGAATTTCTACTGGTTCATATTCTATCACATGGCTGGCGTCAGGATTGTACTTCTTAAGCAATGACACATGGAACACATTATGCAGATGCTGATACTGAGGTGGTAAGGCTAACTCGTAGGCCACCTTCCCCACTTGACTCAAAATTTCAAAAGGACCTATATATCTAGTGCTAACTTCCTTTTCCTGCCAAATCTAGATAACCCTTTTCTTGGTGACACCTTCAACAAAACGGCTTCGCCTACTTGGAATCGAACATCTTTACGTGCTGGGTCCGCATACTTCCTCTGTCTATCTTGAGCAGCAAGCAACCTTTTCTAAATTAACTTGACTGTTTCAAGTAATTGTTGTACCAATTCTGAGCCTAGAATCCTTCCTTCTCCTACTTCATCCCAACTTGTCGGTGATCTATACTTTCGTCCATACAAGGCTTCGTATGGTGGCATGCCAATACTGGAGTGATAGATGTTGTTGTAAGAGAATTCAATCAATGGCAAGTGGTCGTCCTAACTTCCTGTAAAATTGATTGCACAACTGCGCAACATGTCTTCGATTGTTTGAATTGTCCTTTCGCTCTGACCATCGGTCTGCGGGTGGTACGTCGTACTCATGTTCAACTTTGTGCCAAGACTTTCTTGAAATTGCTTTCAGAATCTCGAGTTAAATTGGGGGTCTCTGTCTGAAACTATCGATACGGGTACTCCATGTCTTAATACGATTTCATGCACGTACAGATGAACCAATTTTTCCAATGACGACTTCTCATTAATTGGAAGGAAATGCGCCGACTTCGTAAGGCGATCAACTACAACCCATATAGTGTCATGTCCGGATTTCGTTCGCGGTAGTCCCACTATAAAGTCCATAACAATATTTCCAATTTCCATTCTGGAATCTTCAGGGGCTGAATTAATCCGCTTGGTCGTTGATGTTCTGCCTTCACTTTCTGACAAGTATAACACTTTGCAACCCATTCTGCCACGTCTCGCTTCATATTTGGCCACCAAAAGTTCTACTTTAAGTCCCGATACATCCTGGTGCTTCCCGGGTGGATTGAAAATCTTGAATTGTGGGCTTCTTGCAGGATCTCATTCTTCAATTCAGGTACATGACGAATCCAAATTCTCGAGGAAAACCTTAGTATACCTTGCTCATCCCTTTGAGTGCCAATCTCTTCTCCAGATAGCTGACTCTTTTCTTTCTCCATTACTTCTTCCTGACATTTCCTTATCTTTTCCACTAGTGTTGGCTGAAAAGTCATTGTACGACAAACTTCTTCAACCATTCCATAATTACAAATTTCTAATCCGAATTTCTTAATCTCTTCAGACAATTCCTTTGGTGTTGCCATCATATTCAATCTCTCCTTCCTACTAAAAGCATCGGCTACAACATTCGCCTTTCCAGGATGGTAATTTATCGAGCAGTCGTAGTCCTTTATCAATTCCAACCATCTCCTTTGCCTCATATTGAGCTCCTTCTGGGTGAAAATGTATTTTAAACTCTTGTGATCTGTGTAGATTTCACACTTTTCTCCGTAGAGGTAATGTCTCCAAATCTTAAATGCGAACACTATGGCGGCTAGTTCCAAGTCATGCGTCGGGTACTTCAACTCATGTGGTTTTAACTGTCTTGACGCATACGCGATCACCTTACTGTGTTGCATTAACATACAGCCCAAACCCTTATGTGAAGCGTCGCTGAATATCACAAAGTTTCCTTGGTCATCTGGTAGTACTAACACCGGAGCCGTTACCAATCTCTGTTTCAACTCTTGAAAGCTATCCTTACATTCTGCACTTCATTCGAATTTCTGATTCTTCCTGGTTAACTTAGTCAATGGCGTGGCGATTTTCGAAAAATCCTTGACAAACCTTCTATAATACCCTGCCAATCCTAGAAAACTTCGCACTTCCGTAGGTGTCTTTGACCTCTTCCAACTCATAATCGCCTCAATCTTTGCCGGATCTACTTTAACTCCTTCATTTCCAACGACAAGTCCCAAAAATTGAACTTCCTTTAACCAAAACTCAAATTTAGAAAACTTGGCATACAACCTTTCTTACCGAAGTATCTCCAATGTTATCCATAGGTGCTGCTTATGTTCTTCTTCCGACTTAGAATAAATAAGGATGTCATCAATGAATACTACTACGAACTTGTCCAAATACTTTTTAAATACCCGATTCATCAGATCCATAAATGCGGCCGGGGCATTAGTCAATCCAAACGGCATTACTAAGAATTCATAATGTCCGTACCTAGTCCCGAATGCTGTCTTGAGAATATCTTCTTCCTTGATCTTTAGTTGATGGTATCCTGATCTCAAGTCAATCTTTGAAAAGCACTTTGCTCCCTTCAGCTGATCAAATAGGTCATCTATTCTTGGTAGCGGGTAGCGGTTCTTGATCGTTACTTTATTCAACTCCCGATAATCTATACATAGCCGCATACTTCCATCTTTCTTCTTTACAAACAGAACAGGTGCTCCCCATGGTGACGTACTTGGATGAATCACTCATTTATCCAACAGTTCCTGTAGTTGGCTCGCCAACTCTTTCATTTCTGCTGGTGCCATCCTATACATGGCCTTTGAAACTGGTTCTGTGCCTGGAGCAAGGTTGATCTCGAACTCGATTTGTCGATCTGGCGGTAAGCTCGGTAGTTCATCTGGAAACACATCTGGGAACTCGTTAACTACGGGGATATCTTCTATGCTGGGACTGCCTTTTTCTGAATCCACTACATAAGCTAGGAATGACTCACAACCTTTTCTAAGTAACTTCTTAGCCTGAACGATTGTAAGAAACAGTTGCTCTTGCCTCTGTCCCTTAAATACCACCTTCTCTCCACTCTTCATCTTTAAATACACTTTCTTGGTCTTACAATTAATCTGGGCGTTATTCTTCCCTAACCAATCCATCCCTAAAATTATATCAAACTCTTCCAACTTGAAGAGTATCAAGTCGCCTGAAAACTTATGCCCCGAAATATCAATCTCACACTTCGGACAGAATTGATTCACGGGAATCTTCTCTTGGTTCGCAATTACCACATTTACTACCTCGCTCATAATCATTTTATCACATTGAAGTTTATCAACAAAAGTTTCTGATATGAAAGATCTTGTTGCTCCCGAATTAATCAATACTTTAGCTTTGACATTATTGAGTAAAAGTGTACCTGCTATCACCTCAGAGTTCTGAATAGCGTCCTTCATTTTCAAATCGAATGTCCTTGCTGTTGCTTGCGGGGTTGTTGTAAGTGGTGGAGGTAATGCCAATACCTCGGCTGGCACGCTTGCACTGGTACTTGCCACATTCATTAGAGCTTTGACTGGTCCGGTTGCCTTGCACTCCCTAGCTATGTGTCCAGTCTTTCCACACTTGTAACATGTAACTCCTGGCTTCGGCATCTTGCACTCATTTTCCAAATGTCCCTTCTGGTTACACCTATAGCATGTCATGCTCAACTTATTACATACTTCGGGGTGCCTTCTTCCACAGTGCTTGCATTCCGGTCTCTGGAACCTGTTTTCTCCAACTTGCCCTTGGCTTGCCTGGTTGCTCCCCTTCGATTCTTGTCTTTTGCCCAAATTCCCTTTCTTTTGAAAATTTCCACCCTTATGAAATCCAATCCTCTTTACATTCCAATCTTGTGAATACCCGGCTTCAGACTTCTATCCATAAAATGGAACCTTTCTCTTCTTGTTATCCCTTTCCTTCCTTGACTGCATTCCATTATTTTCAATCAGAGCAGCTTTCTATACTACTCCCGCATAAGTATCAAGCTCAAACATAGCTACTCTATCTCTGATCCAAGGCTCCAATCCTTGTTGAAATCTCTTTGCTTTTTCCTCCTCAGTGCTGGTATACTTTGTCACAAACCTTGACAACTCAGTGAACTTCTTCTCATACTCTAGTACAGACATATTCCCTTGCTTCAACTCAAGAAATTTAAGCTCCATCTGACTCTGCATGTACTTAGGGTAATACTTTTCCAGAAATAACTTCTTAAATCTTTCCCAAGAAACCTGCTGAGTTGCTTTCATAGCTTATACTGATTCCTACCAATAGATGACTTCGCCCTTCAGGAAGTAAGTAGCATATGGCATCTTTTGATCGTCTCCTAACTGTACCAACTCAAAAGCCCTTTCCATTTCCTTAATCCATGTGTTAGCTATTATTGGATCAGTGGTATCATGAAATGCAGGTGGATTCACATTCTGAAAAGCCTTGAAAGTGACAACTTATCGAGGTAGTACTGGTGGCTCGGGTGGTTGGTGTGGTTCACGGTTATCTTGGTTTTCAATTCGTTGTTGAAGAGTTAGTTGTTGTTGAGCTATAGCATTGGTTTGCTGTTGTAAAGTTTCCAGTAATCGAAGAATATTTGGGTCTGTGGTAGATGTGGTTGTTGGGTTCTTCTTTTTGGGAGGCATGATCCTGAAATAAGAGTTTTGTCAAAATAGGTATGAATGATGAAATAATTCGAGGGTATCGCATGACATTCTTATTTACATATGAGGTCAAGTTTCAAATTAAACAAATATGGTGATGCGTAAAATAACAGTTGAGAGCAAATGGAACGATAGTGCATAATATTTAAAGGTCACAATACATAGGATTAGGACAACGTCTGATTCTAGGAACAACATGCTTATTTAAAGGAAACAACTGGGAATTCTACGAAGTCTGATAGTACAACAACATGAAAAGGTAAATAATGGAAAGAACTAAGGCTCCACTCTATCAGAACGGGACTTGGTAGTCTTCTCTTCTCGAAGCGTCTTCACAATGCTCTGGAGCTCATCTGCCACCATCTGGATGACATACTGGTTGGTGCGGTCTCGGTGCGATGGCATCTCCTCAAGCTTAGTGTTGAAGTACTGAACCAAGATCTCAAGTCTCGCAGTCATCTACTCCTTGGGCTTCCCTTCATAGTTTCGGTTGTCCGGGTACACGTTCTTCAGTCGGTCTATCAGTCGGTCGTACTTGCCCTGAAGCATGTCAAACTTGCGCCTCAACTCAGCATACACGGAGAAAGCAATAGTGTCGTCCGACCCAGAGGGTGCCGAGGAATGCGCCCTTTGCTGACAAACCAATACGAGGAGTATTAATAATAAATTTACTTAACCTACTCTCTCGCATATTATTTATAACCTATACATAAATCCTATAACCTATTTGGGCTGTCCAGGGACTCTAAACCGTAGCTCTGATACCAAAACCTGTCACACCCCCAACTTAACAAACAAAGTAAATATAACTGCGACAATATTTAGAAGAAAGTAAACGTTACTGAATCCAAGATCTTACAGTTTAGGGTTTGGAACAGCCCAACACTACCATCTATTACAACTGATTTTAAATTCGAGTCCTTACACAAAACTATCTCTTATTTTACCTGAGCTCGGACATACGCATCAGCATCACAGGTCTTACGAGCAGTCTGCTTGAATCTAACCATAGCTGCTAGCTGTAATATCAGAGTAAAGCAAGGAGTGAGCCAAATGCTCAACAAGTGCTAAACAATACGGTACAGAGCATAAATCGATATATATATAAAAGAAAGACAATGCGAAGGCATAACCAATATTAACAAGAGATAAAATTTTGGGTGATGGCATCATTTACTTGAATCAAAACGTTTTCAAATCATTACTTAAACAAAATCATTTTATGACGCTACGGATTACAGCCGGTGATCAGCCGCGAAGTAATCCCGAACCTCGCTGGGTTCTAAAACATTAATGGGATCCCTAGGCAACTTTTAAGCCTACAATATGAGTGTGGAAATGACTCGTGTCTCAGTCCAGATCCACTATTCAAAGAAAACATTTATCCCCCTTTGGGACTGAAAATCCACATTTTAATCATTTCAAAAACGGATGCCGATTTATAATAAAATCTCTTAAGTAGTAAACATTTTTATCAAGGGATTATAGATCAACTTTGAAACACTTGAAATTTGTCACCGAAGTTCAGGGCCATGATCCACTAGACTTTACTGTATTAGGGTAATTGAATGGTTTCCAAATACAAGAACTTTGACAAGGAGATTTAGCAAGGCTATTGGATAATATGAAAGATTAATGCCAAACTAGGCTTATAGCAATGGTTTTCGACAAGGTACAAGTACTAGAACATCAAGAAGATAAGCTTCATGAACACTAGGGGTGTTAAGGTATGAAGAAAATGATCTTTAGCTCAAGGTATATTAGGATTGTCGAACTTTAGGGTAAGAAATAGGGGTATCAATCAATTATGGACAACTTTGATGAATATCTGGCTTTTAGGTGTCAAGGTAAAGTTTCTATAGGGGTTCAAGCATCAGGTGAGATATCAATACTTTAGGTATTTATTAGCATGTTAATCAAGAGGATCAATCAAGTATTATAACAACTCTTTATTTTATCATGGCATTCCAATTACTTTAATATACTAATATGATAAGACTTTTGGTCTACTTGCGATACGTACTTGAGGGTTCAAGACATTTCTATATAATTCAAGATAAACTTAAGAATCGCTTGGTTCAAGTATATCAAATGACTCAGGATAGTCACATCAATATATATATATGAACTAATTGTTACACATTTACAGTGAATACGAAAGACAGGTTGAATCACTTGCCTTAAGAAAGACTGGTCTGGTCTGGCTGATAGGAGCAACTGGAAGCTTCACTCGACCCTTATGGCAAGTTTACCCTCGTCTCGAGATCCTACAATAATAATAATAATAATAATCCTCATTATAATATATTCTCACCAACTTAACCTATTTACAACACAAATGGCACTTAGGCCTATATGCATGCAATTTATATTCACCTTATAAATATAATTGTACACATGGCCACATATACTCACATATCATATTTTAATACCAAATAATATCACATACATCATAAAGCAACACTAGGCTTGGATGATCTCGACTCACAACTTAAGTCACTTGGTCGTTAAACTAAACAAAGTCTCCAAATTTTGGCTTCCTTACTCAATGTGCCTTTACTAAACTATCCAAAACCTATTGACCCTCACTTGGGCCTTTAATTCTAATGGCTTTATACTATCTTGCAACCAATAGCCGTCAACCTAGGTCTTACTCATAAGTGCTCTAAAACTATGTGTTAAGTGAAAGTGCTCACTGGAGTAAATTTCAGAATGACATCTATGTGTTCTTGAGTGCATTAGACAATCTTAAACTACAAGATTACCTCCAAAACTTCTACACTAGACTCTTCTGACCATAAGGAATCTCCCAAACTTGATGTGGCTCAAGGGCCTAGCTTGGGCCTCCTTGGGCCTAAGCTTAAAGTCCATGGTTCCCCTGTTTTTCTGGACATAAAACGCCCTGACTTGAATTAACTTGTGACACATGGTTCTAACTCAAATCCTATGAACTATGGTTGGAAAAACTCCTCTGACACTCCCTCTAACTAAGGCTCAACAGGGCCTATCCATGACATGGTCAAAACATCCTATTTCTAAGTTGCAACAAAACTGTCCCCTGCTGGACAGATTTTGCGATTCCACTTGTGCACCTAACCATACGACTTGCAAACCTCCAAAAAACACCTAAAACCTTTTATATATTCCTAATGCTATCTTCTGGTGGCTTGGGCCTCAAAGTGCACAACAATGACATGGTCAAAACTCACTCTAAACCTCAGGGTACCAAACTGATTTTCTGCAGAAACTAATACTCTCCTTTCACCAAGGTTCTTACTTAACAAACCCAACCAACAACAACCAAAACCCAAACCCAAACCTTAACTAAGGTGTTCTACTGAACTAACTTCCTTACACTCAAAATAATCTTGGTGGAGATCATCCTTACCTAAGGTGCAACATAGCAAAACAAAGGAAATCACATTACATAATTTACAAGCCATTAAGTTTTTCAAAATGACTAGTTATATATTCTTTTATAAATATATACGAATTAATACCACATATCAAGGAGCACTAATCAAGATTAATATCTTATCTCTACTGAAATTAGGGCTTACTAACAAAAATCAATCCACGTGATCAAAACTTCCAAAATTCCAAGAGAAATCTACATGCATGCATGACTTCGAGTCTTATAAACCAAAACAACATGCTTTTCAAATATATTTTACCATGGAATCAACATGCAAGCCTAGCATAAGCTATAACTAAATGATCACTTAGCATGCAAAGGGTTTTATCAAGTTTTTGACACGAAATTCATGTTATCATCACCAAAAGCACATAAAATTGACACAAGACAACAAAACATCCCCAAAAACCATTCATTCGGCTCCCTTAAGGTCATGGCCGAATGAAGTGGAAGGGAAATGACCATTTAAAATCAAGAGCCTCACTCACATGACTTGGCATTTCACCATTCCTTGTAGGTCTCTCAAATACAACCTTAAATCCATAAGAATCAAGATTGTACTTTGAGTACCAACTAAAGCTTTGACATGCAAACTCAAAACTTAAACTTTTCACTCAAAACTCTTTGAATTATGTATGATCAAGATATAGGAAGTAACATTTACTTGAATGGAAAGTGGGAGCTTGAATGAAGAATGAAGAAAAGGGAGGGGGTATGGCTTCGGCCAAAAAGCCGAGAGGAGAAGGGGAGAGCCGAGAGGAGAGGGGGAGGAAGGAGGAGTGTGGAAGTGGTGGGGTGAAAGTGGAGTAATAATCATGTTGGTTTGGTTTTTATTTGACCAAAAGTGAGTGGATATGAGAATTTACAAGAGTAACCTTCCAACATAGTTAGGTAGATTTGCATGCAAGGACAAAGTGGTAATTTGGCTAGTAGAATGAAAGTGAGTGGGGTTGGAAATGCCTTCCTTGCCCTTTAGTTGAATTGGAAGAGTATTTGCATGCAAGGGTAACCATGTACTTTGCTAATTATAAAAAATAAAATTTGTAAAGATTTATTTTTATAAAATAAAATACAAGTTCAAAAATTATAAAATTTATACCATAAAATAACTTGGATTTTTAGAGACTTTATAAAATCATTTTCAAAATTTGTGAACAAAATAAAGGAAATAATTAAACTTTTGTTTTGAAAAATCATATACTACACTTAAAAATTTTATAATGCAGAAATTTTCACTCACACAAACGTACAATCAGTGAACATATTTTTATTGGGCTTTTATATTATACCAAATCCACAATTAATATTACACGAAAATGCCAGTCGTAACAAGTAATTTGAGCATGGACATCTCTAGATGATTTCCATGCCTTAATTACTTCCAGTTCTCGTTCAAGTTACTTTCTTAAAATCTTCTCTTTCTTTAAAGATTCAGTTAGTTTATCCTTAGAAATCTTGCATTCTAATTTCAATTTTTCGAACTCAATAAATTGAGTCTCTAGCACATTATTTCTATCACTTAAAAACACATTGTTCTCTTTAATTTTACTGTTTTCTTTGGTGAGAGACTTAAATGTAACACGCAGGTGATATAGTTCAGTAGACATGTCATTTATTGCATCATTACACTTAGCTTTAGATAAATGTGCTAGGTTTGTTGTGATTACCTGATTGCATGATGAACCAGTCTCTGTTTCTTCTGACTTGGCCATAAGTGCTAGATTGACATAGCTTGAATCTTCATCATCTTCTAATCATCTGCAACCCAGTCATTCTCTTATATGATGAAAGCCCTTTCCTTTTATTTGAGCAACTCAAAGTATTTCTGCTTATAGTCAACAGGCTCAAACTTCATTTTAACATAATCAGGCTTTCTACAGTCATTAGCAAAATGACCTGCCAAGCCACATTTGAAACACTTGAATTTAGACTTATCAACCATGTTTCTGTTTGGCTTAGCTGCTCTAAAATTCTTCTTGAATTTGAGCTTGGAAAATCTCCTGGATAGAAAAGCAAGATGTTCATCTATGTCATCCATATCATCTTGACTAAGCTGGTCTTTATGTTCAGCTACTACTCCCTTTTCTTTGCCTTCACAAACTCTTAAGTTTGGTGCAGATTCAACAACTTCAACCTTTATCTCTTTCTCATTTTCTTGCTCAGCAACTAATACAATGGAGCCTCCCTTCTTTCTTCCTTTCTTCCTTTCTTCATCTTTTCATCTAGCTCTATTTCAAACTCATAAGTTTTTAGGATGCCATACAGTCTATCCAAGGTGAACTCCTTATAATCTTGAGAATTTCTTAATGAGACTGTCATTGGCTTCCATTCCTTTGACAGAGATCTAAGGAATTTGAGGTTTGAGTCTTTTGTTTGATAGACCCTTCCATGCAGTTTTAGAGCATTCAGTAGTTTTTGGAATCTACTGAAAATGTCAGTGAGTGACTCGCCTTCTTCACTATGGAAATGCTCATATTGCTGAATCAAGAGTTGCATCTTGTTCTCCCTTACTTGCTCAGTTCCATCACATATAACTTGAAGTGTATCCCAGACATCCTTAGCAGTTTTACAGTTTATGATGTTGTCAAACATATCACTTTCAACACCAATAAACAGAATGTTCATGGCCTTTTTATCCTTTTGAACTTGTTCTTTATCTGGATCTAACCATTCTGCTTCTGGCTTTGGGACTGATGCTTCATTTCCTGTAGCAGCTCTCATTGGGATACGTGGACCTTTCTCAATGCAGTCCACATAAGCTTCATCTTGAGAAAGAAAATGTAGGTGCATCTTCACCTTCCAGTGGTGATAGTTGTCTTTGTCTAGAAATGGAATTTTTACTCTAACATATTTTCTGTTCATCTTGCTAATTGTAGTGATCTTTACACTCTTTGTACTTCAAGAGCTTGCTCTGATACCAATTGTTATTCGCAATCAATGCAACAAAAATTACAGAAGGGGGGGGGAGTTGAATGTAATTCTGGTTCCTTTTTCTGATTTTAAGAATAATCTTACTTAATATATATATAACTGTGTTTGATTTTACAGAAGTGCGGAATAAAAGTAAAATGGAAATCAAAACACAAAGCAATAAAACAAAAGGCCTTAAAACTTTCTGGTGAATTTGAACTTATCCACCAGAGATATATATATAAAAAGATGAGAACTTTGTGATGCTTTAATAGGACACAACTGCTTACAACTGAACTTACAGAATTACAAAGAGATGCTTAACAGATACAGCTTTATCTATCTCTCTTAAAATAATTTTTGCTTAGTAGTTTTGTTCTACTTGCTACACTTGGTTTATATACTACCAAGTTACATGATAAGAAGACAAACAAGTAAAACAAAAATTGTTTCTAGTCTAATTTCATGCTACTTCATTACTCTATCCAACATCTTTGAATATCTTCATAATTGCATGGAAATGGTAATGTTTCTTTCTTCTCTAAATCCTGCAATTAGGCTGCCACATTCCATTTGCAAACACCCGACGCATATGACTGTGTTATCACTGTCAACTGCTCATTTGAATTATGATCATCCGTCGGGACTATGTTGGTCATCCGTCGGGAGCCTTGTTGATTATCTGTCGGGAGCCTTTGTAGAACATCCGTCAGGAGCATTTTTTCACTTGACTCTATTTCACATATACGGAATTACAAGACATTTTATATTAACAATTAGCCAACCTATTCTGCATATCAATCTAGTAGTCAACATGACTTAAAGAATCCTAAAACATCTACTAATACATTGTTGATTGCAGGCATGTGCTACAAGACTTATTATTACATAAGCTACACTCTCGATGGATGTTTAGTGGTCATCCGTCAGGACTATAAAGTTCATCCGTCGGGACTATTATAGAACATCCATCGAGAGCTACGAAAACATTTAGTTAAATCTACTAAGGTGTTTTGTTCAATTTATCATCAAGTTCACAACATATTCCTAACAATGTCACACAAGACAATATTGCAATAATTATTCGACAATTCGAAAATGTGGAATTCGGCTCATCATCCCCAACAAATCCACTAGAACTGTTAGAACCGAATATAGAACTACCTAAAGATGTTCCAAACATTAGAAGTCATCCTTTGGATAATGTTCTAGGAGAATTAAGTAAAGGAGTTCAAACGCGGTCACAAGTTCAAAATGTTATGAATCACCTTAGTTTTCTATCACAAATAGAACCTAAGACCGCTAAAGAAGCTTCGCTAAACGAAGATTGGATCTCTACAATGCAAGAAGAATTAACCCAATTCTCTCGTAGCAAAGTTTGGGAACTTTTTCCAAAACCCAAAGATACTTCCATAATTGGAACTAAATGGGTATTTAGAAATAAGTTAGATGAAAATGGAAATGTTGTTCGAAATAAAGCTAGTTTGGTTTCACAAGGCTATACTCAAATGGAGGGTATAAACTTTGATGAAACATATGCACTGTTAGGTCCCGAATTATCGTAGAAGGGGGGTTGAATATGATAATCACTAAATTAAAAATTCTTTCGAAACTTTAGCGGATATAGATTTAGTGCTCGGTTAGTGGTTCCGTGTTTTGAGATGAATAGTGTTTGGGAATACAAAATGAGAAACACAAGATATTCGGGGAAGTATATAATCATATATAAATCCGCGAGGGGTATTGCTACACTCCGGTAAATAAATTAACCGACTACAATCTAAGAACAACAAAGTTCCTAGTTTCTACAAAGATTTACAAATCAAATGTTATACAATGATTTAGCTTTTGTTTATACTAGGATTTAAATACCCGGTAAGGATTATAATGCCCCTATGGATATATAAGAGTTAAATCGGGCATTATAACATTTCTCCGGTGAGAAGTTAAACAGATATCAATGTGTTAAGCTTCTATGTGTTCTCTTTGTTTCTTGTTTTCATCACCTCCTGTGAGAGAGAAGATGAACAGAACTTGTTAACAGTAATAATTTGATTGTTATATATTCTGCTTCTCTGTGTAGACTTTCAATTCATTTTGACAAGTGGCAGCTTTGTGTCCACAAATATCCCTGAATTGCTGCTGTATAATTCACTGGTAAATCAACCAAGTGTTCTATGATGACCTGTACATTCTGTCTTCTCTATGGTGACTGGATGAAGCTTTATGACGACTAGGCAAGGCTCTGTGGCGACCAGGTGTACTTATGAAGTCTTATGGCAACTAGACAAAGCCCTATGGTGACCAGGTGAATCCCTGTGAACTTTGAAGTCCTATAGAGACTAGCCAAAGCCCTATGGGGACCAGGTGAATCCCTGTGAACTACTTCTATGGAGACTAGGTTTTATGGCGACCACTGATGCCTTAGAGATTTCTCTATGGTGACCATTATGCTGACTTAGAGAAATTCTCTATGGCGACCAGTTTTGTGGAGACTATAGTCTTTGTACACTTCTATGGCGACCAGGTAGAAGACTGTTATGACTAAAAATATTCTTGCTTTTGTCAAACCATTCTTCACTGTATCAACACCTTCTTTTGTAATTGAATTAAAATCCCTTTTTATATACTGATGTTTGGTGCACTAGTTTGGTTCAGAAACAACTAGCATTGAGAGAACCTAATTCAATTTGTCTTATGTTTCTGAGTTGATACAGATTGGTTGAATATCCATTGCTTCTAACACTGATTGTCAATAAACAAATGTACTTTCACTGGAATCCTTTCTGGTACTTTAGACAACGTCTTCATTGCTACTACAATCTTGAATACTTCATTCAATGTTCTTCACCAACGCTTGAACATATAAATGAACTCATGTCAGTGAGTATAGCTTCAAGACTACAATTGTCTTCTTTAACCTCTGTCTATACCATGTTTTCAATTATTCATATTCATGTGCTTCATACACTGTCTATCTTCTATCAATACCAATACACTGAAATCTTCTGGTAGCACTTCTACACTGAATCTTCATCATTTCTGAAACCCTGAAAGTCTTTAACCTTTATTCTTCAGTAAGGCATGAACATATAAATGAACTTCTTTCAGTGACCTGTAAACAGACTTCCAGCCTTCTTCAAATTTTCTGATTCTTTGTATTTGCCTTATCTTCATTCTTCCTGATTTCTTATGTAGTTATAGTATTATTAACCTGTCCTATTCTAGTTTTGTTATCGTGTTGAGTTATCACGTAACTGTTCATACAGCTACGTAGTCTCACCAACAATCTCCCCCTATTTGATTGTTAATCCTAACAAACAAATTAAATAGAGAGGATAACTCAACTAACAACTAGAAAAAGTAATGTACCAGGAATTGTAAATAATGCTACTGGTTTTCTGGATCAAATATTGCATTTCCAGATTTCTTCAGTAACTGAAATGAAAGATGCTTTTTCCTTTATCACTGAACTAATATTTACGTAGTTTCATCTTCATTTCCTTAGTTCTTCAAATCTCTGGCAGATAACACTTCTCAGCCTTGAAGTAATCACCAACAGCTTCTTTTGTACAACCACATTTCCTGTTGAGAAGCGCATATCTCTCTTGCTTCTCCCCCTTTTAGAATCAACTGCTTAAAGGAGATCACCTTCGTCTACCACCTCTCCCGTACAATAGGATCCACAGATAAGAACTAATGGTACCCCTCTTTTGGAAAACAGTTTCTCCCCTTATGAAGAATAGTGATGAACCAAACCACTTCTTCTGATTACTAGAAAATCACCTTGTGTTTACCACATCTCCCATACAATAGGATCCGTAGTTACATACAACAATGGTGTGGTGTAGTGTACATGTGCTTTAGCTTTTTTTCTCCTCCCTGTTATTTCTCCCCCTTAGTTGAGGAATCCTCTAAACTATTACTTAATCTTTTATCTCCCCCTTAGAGAAGGAATGTATGTTGTTGTCTGAAGGAGTTCTCATATGTTACTTGGTTGGGAAAGAAATAACAAGTCAGAGTCTGATTAACCATGTCCCGTTAAATGCTGCAAGAATGACTTCATTGTTGATCATCATGTTCACCAATCTTCCCAACTCCTTATACCTCCCAAATGTGAGATCACCAATTGTTACCAATTGTTAGCTCCCAACTTTTTAGAACCCGAAGTATTCTAATCCAATCTGTAAATGTTAGGTCCCTAAGAGTTAGGTTCCAATCATAAACAAATTTGAGACCCGAAGTATCAAGAACCATGTTTAGGGATAGGGAATGGGATATGGTGTTTCTCTTTCTTCCTCACTGTGAGTGTGTGATTCTATTTGGTGTACCTCACATGTGTTTCACTCTTCTCTCCACTCGTGTTTACACTCATTCTCACAAGTGTATCACTCCTCTTATAGCTCCAAAATCCAGCTGTACCTATAAGAAAAATCACCTTAGCCATCCTTAAGGAGGTCACAAGTGGTGCAATGGGAGTTCGCAAATCCCCATCCTTGTTAGACTCGTCAGATGAATCTGAGTCAAATCTACAAGTTGCTAGTTTCCCTTTGAGGGTTCCAGATTTGACCTCTGGGAAGGTAAATAATGATCCAAAGAATTTAGCATAAAGATCAAAGTTCCCTTCTAATGTCTGTGAAGACATTTCCTTGTGACTCATCAGGTAAATATAAATCATTGTCAACAAGTTGCCGATCTGCACCTATGTCATATCCACTATCGGTAGATGCATCCAAAGGATTTAAGCCTGGGGAGGTAGACACTGACCACTGACATATGGCTATTGGATCAATATCCTCTCCTAACACCTGTAAAGGCAATTGGTCCATTAAAGAACCTTGAACAATCGAATCTAACCTTAAAATGGTCGAAACTCTTGTTTCCGTCAACTCATCCTTTGTGTGTGTAACCTTTCCTTGTGCATCAAGAATTGTTTATGTTTGAGGTGGTGACACTACATCGGATACCCTGGCCGACAGGCAAATTTCAATAGACGCACACTGTTGAGAGGATGAATCTAGTAACTGTTTTTGTGCCTTTTCAGCCATTACATCTTTTTGAGAAGATGTACGGGGGATAGCAGTTGTCTTGTTTTAAATACTACTCATCTTTGTAGGAGACAGAACTACAGGATTGACGTCAGAACCTTCCTTATGTGGTGCACTAAGGCACTTTCTCCCTCACGCTCATTCATACTTCATTTTATTGGTAAGAGAGTGTTGGTTGGTTCTGTTTTTGTGTTTGTCTTTACAGTCTGGGATATAAGTTGTGGGTTTTCAACCTCATGACTATTAAATGAAAGAAGGCCATTGGAGGTTGAACCTGTATCACAGAACATATGGCAATATAGAGATAAAATACACTTAAGATCTTTAATGAATAAAAATTATGCATTTAATATTTTGAGAGAAATGATGTACAATAGTGATTTCAAAAGATTTTAATGAAATAAGAAATCACTAATGTAGAAAAAAGTTTGATTTTCTCCTAAAACTGTTCGAGTGCACAAGTCTGTTTTTATGCCTAAAAAGATAAATGATTTGATAAGACACAAACTGATGACCTAGCAGTTTTAAGAAGAGAAAGAAAGATTTTGTCTTTTAATATGAATGAGTTTTTGTAAAAGCATTGATCACTTAGGGTAAAGTCTAAGCAATTCTCATTCATATCAAAAGCTCCATAATCTATCTTTATAAGATTATAATCAACAAAATTGTTTATTGATAAATAACCTTAATAAGACTGACTATGCTGCTGATTTCAAATTATAGTGAATCTTTCAGATATAGCAACTCATATAAATTCACCAGAACTCAAAATCTCACAATTATCTGCAACAAAATATTAACAATATATCATTGCCCGATACTTGTCAAGTACTTTAGATACCTATAATTATGTTGCATCCTATTTTAAATATTAAACTAAGATATCAATGAATTAAATACCAATTATTTATTAAATAGACATTAGCATTCAATTTCATATATCATATAGTTGTTAACTCCTAACAATTGTAATATCTCAAACAATATTGGTTCGATAAATAAAGCAACATTAACCAACATTGACTTGTTTGTAATCTTAGAAAAATATTATAAGTTCCATATACTTTGATCCATTGAGTATTGCATCTATTATCAAAGTGTTTATGAATTTGCAAATAAGTATAAAAATTATTCTAACTTGACAACATATGATTACTTCTAATAAAGCGATCAAACATTTTAACCATAGTTGTACTTAAGAAGAATTTCTACACTTTCTATATTAGTATAAGTGACTGAAGATAAGCATCGATTACTTAGAGGAGTTCTAAGGTCACAAATACTAATACTTCACAATTATCATAGTTAAACTCTTAACTAAATATCATTAACTGATATAAATCAAGAATTAGCATACAACTAATCATGCTACAATCATGGTTCTGATTTCAGTGAATTCTTGAGATGTGAACATTGCTAAATTCACTAAAACCAAAATCTCATAATTAACTTATAACATACAAGTCACAATCAATATACTAGATAATAATTGTTGACAAATTTAATTATAATCAATCATGATGCTTATTTATTTTAAGTTAGTTTGAATTATGGAGCAAATAAAATCATTGAATTGCTTCAAATTCCATAATCCAAACAACCCAAAATATATATTAAATAAATAAATACTAAATATCTATGAGTTAGATACTAGCACATAAATATTTATAATTATCCTTGAGTAAGCACCAATATGATATATGAGTTATATACATGACAATCACTCTTTGGATAATTAGTAATTTTAGAAATAATTTCTAAGCATATAAAATATTGAGAGTTTTATACACATGACTTAGAAAATACTTCAACTTTCAATATCATTGATTTTAGAAATAAGCATTGATTAACAAAAATTCTAAATAATATCACTCATACTAAAAGTACCACAATTATTTGCACATGATACAAATAACTATGCTGCATATTATTTTAATATGATTCAAATTATGAGACTGATATGGAATGGAATTGTCTACAGTCATATTTAAATCAATTAAAATAGTATTCAAACTTAATGCTATAATATTTGACTACCACAAATGTATATGACATTGTAATCATGATAATCAAGATATTAACACTAAGTACGAGGTACTGGATACTGATAAATTCACAAGTCCTTTAAATATTGAAGATTTAATACTTTTGAAATTATATTAAGAATTCCTTACAGATGGGATTTCCAAATAATGTGCAATAAATGATATCCCACACTTACAAACCAGTCTTAAAAAATTAAGTTTATCAAGTGATTTAATAAATATTTTTCTCAGTAATTCTTTGACTGAAAGACATGCTCTCGAAATAAATGATACCTGGTGTGAAGGTGCCTTGTCATAGAGTGTTCACAGAGTTATTGGATTTGAGGTTGTTTCTTATCATAATAAGAAATCAATCTTCTTTCACGAAGTTGACAGCTTCCTGAGATGCTTCTCCTGTCACTTAGGTTGACAGCGTCAGAGATGCTTCTCCTGTCTTTCTTACAACCTACATAATCTATATCTATATAGCCAAACATGTTAAGCACAATGTCTTTAGGGTACTTTACTCCAAGAGTTGATAGTCCCTTAAGATATCTAATAATCTTGTTAATAGCTATACGATTGGATTCTCTAGGATCCACTTGGAACCTTGCACATTGGCATCTTGAGAACATTACATGTTGTCTTATTAGCATTTGAGTAAAAGAGTGAGCTTTTCATACCTCTATAGCTTTTCATTGTTACTTGAGTTACACTAATCAAGCTTAAGTGGTTCCTGTTGGTAAGTAGTCTTGACATGTTCAGAATCTTCCAAATTTTGCATCTTCAAAAGAACCTTAACTTACTTATATTGCCATCATTCTTTTGGTTTACTTATTCTCCTAAAAGAATTGTTCTTTTGGCATGCTTGAGCTCCTAAAAGAATTATCCTAATGGCTTGCTTGAAGTAATTCCAAAAAGAATTATAACCTTTCCAACATGCTCCTTCACACCTACTCTGCAATAACTTAGCAAATAATCTTGCACAAGTCTTTGTTAGTAGACCAATATATAATATTATCATTATATCACTGCACATATATAACATTATGTTTGTGCCTAGTGATAAGATAGTTATTAATATGATGACTCTACTAGTTCATATTTAACTGTAACTTCAGTTAGAGTGTCATACCATGCCCTTGACGATTTCTTGAATAGTATACTAGTTCATACCAACCTGAAGTGAGCTTGTGAAGAAGAGATATACAAAGTCCAATAGATCTGTAACCGCAAAGTCCATGAACTGTTATACATTGACTACTTCCTTTGACTAACCAACCAGTAGTTCACTTGTACACAACTACTAGAGTCCAATTCCAAGTGTAATGTGCATCAGGTGCCTGATATGTCGTAATATCCTCAAGTCTCGTCATCGGTGCTATCTGTTGGATACTGATTCCTGATAATAACCTAGCATCCAGTTAGGCCTTGTCCCTCATAACAATGCCATTATCATCCAATTTGATTTTTGGTTATCCTTGTACCAATTATAATATTATCACTTGGTTTGGATACCAGCTTCCCTACAATCTGCTTGCTGATTGATTGAGTTCATCTTGCTTTGCAATCACCCAATCAATCCGGATCCATCAGAGCTTCTATAACTTTCTCAGCTTCTTTTTCAAATAGAAAACTAGAGAAATAATCATTCTTACTCAGTAGCCCTGCTAATCATTACTCCACCATCTGGATCTCTTAAGAACTAGACTCTGGGAATAATATTGACATCAAACCCCTTGTCTTAGCAGATATGTTCTTTAGTGTTCTCTGATTTTCAATTTGGTGTTGTGTCTGACTAGTTGATCCTTCTATTGCTCCCCCTAAGCTGTTGTTGGGATTTCCTGAAAATCCTTACCCTTGCTGACTGGCTTCATTGAAATAATGAGTTGTGTTATACACTGCCATTCCATTGCTTGGATATGAATCATCAATACCATTAATTTCTCCTTTAACAGCTTGGTGCATGGAGTTGTTGAATTGTGCACTTAGACTGTCTATCACCACCCGTTGATCAACCACAAATGCCCTGTAGGTTGTAGACTCCAATGAGTAACCATGAAGAATATCCTCACAAGTCTTAGTTGAAAATGCCAAGATCTTCAAACAACTGAAAACATTTCATTGTTTGCTTCTGTAGAATATTCTCTCCAAACACTTTCAGGTTATCCAGTGTTTGCTTCTGTTGGCCATTAACTCATTAGTGGTCTTCATTTATACATCCTGATCGAGGCCTGATCTTACTTGTTGCAAATTATTTTGACTGCTCCAGCCCTTTGGTATTTAGAAAGTTTTATTAGCTTGATATTTCCCTTGTAGCTTTAATCAAGTTTTGGTTCTTCCTTTGTACCACTCCATTTTGACACGGAGCTCTCAGTGCTGAATATGTCTCAAAATATTCTTGATGTTACAGATATTAATCAGAACTATTTCTTGAATTCAGTCCCATTATCTGATCACCAGATCATTTCTTTTACAGTTGCTTCCAGCTAGATCTTCTTTGACGTGATAAATCACCATCTGTGATGTCTTGTCTTGAGAATGCATGAACAACAACTATGTTTGATAAGAGTAGTCAACCACCATCACTGAGGTATATCTTTACTTTGATGTGATGTTGTCTTTGACTTCTCTTCTTGACATGCCTCATATTTATCATCCTTCTGAATTTCAGATGAGGCAGTCCTCTCACTAACCCTTTTTATAAAAGAGTTTCTTGAGTTGATGTTCAATGGTGAGAGCTTCTAATGCCATAGCTAAACTTCTGTCAGATGAAGCTTTATAGTAGAAACCATTAACTTCACCTTTCCTGAGATTCCAGTCTAGCCATGAGCATTCCCTTTTGTTACTCTAAGAAGAGCAAGCTTCTCAACCTTCCTGCTTCAGATGAAACACTAATCCTTCTTTGAATTGACAATTTGTCCTTTGATGTAGAACTGTCTGATAAGAGGATTTGTGCATTGATTTTCCAGCAAGAAAGTTGCTTCAACTGTTATCAATGACTCCAATGATTAATTATTGTCAGTGATAGCAATTGTTGAGTCCATGATGACATTCCTTTTTCTTCATATCTTGTCCCATGATGAGAACCTTTGCTATCATCTCCAAAGATTATTGACGTAAAATAGCTTTTGTTAATCACATTTGATTGTGAGGCTCTTTCTTTGATCATATGCCTTGAGTATGAATTACCAAGAATACATATGAATCAATTAACCTGTATGTCCTGCACTCACAAATGGATTAACATTTCTTGGAACCCAACTTATCAGTTTGGGTCCAGGTGGATTAGAGATTTTATTATAATCAGGGATAACAACAGCTACAACCTTATCATGCTAATTCTCATCTTTGACTGACCATTTTCTCCATTTTAATACCCTTGACAGATTTGTCTCTAGGCTAGGGGAAAATGGTTCCAACCTTACATAAGGAGGACTAGCAGTCTTTGCCCTATTGTAATCTGAAACATTCTTCTTCTATAATTAATGCAAGTACTAAGAGATGCATTTATGGCATAAAAAATTAGCATTGAAATAGAAGTTCATGGCATTCATTCAGAAATATTATGCATAAGAATTAAGCAAGACAGGCATGATACGGAACAAACAGAATTAACAAATAAATCACTAATTTTATCTAGTCCAATCCTGTTGATGAATCTCATCTAGCTATCTCAATCCAATTATAAACTAATACATCTTAACAAACAATTCAGATCAAATGAATAAATCACAATGTGATAGGATAAAGAGAGTAAGCATAAACAAAGATCTTTTATGCTGGAAAAACATTTACCTCACTAAAACAATTAATCATATTCAATAAATATTCAAACACATATTTAAGATCATCTAAAGTAACATGCACAAGTAAACATCAAACCTAGTTACCAGAAAAATAGTCTAGTGAACTAGTTTAACATTATATATGTGTAATGCTATCATGCTTGTGGGAGTGTTAAACATTAAAACACTAAGATCCTATCATGCATTAAATATTGAGAACAAAATATTGCAATGGTTCAAGAAATTGAAACCTGAGATATGTGAGTTGGATCATCTTCAAAGATTTCTATGAAAGCAAGATATTCATTATTCTCGTCATCTGATCCGTCCCAACTCTTTCCCATGCACTATAAGTTTTGACTGGCTGCTTCCCTAAGAAAATATTCCACCTTTGTCTCAACTCTTTAACTGAATCCCAACTTATCCTTGTTTTTCAATCTTCTTGTTCTGTTATAGTAAAACCCCTGATAGTTACTTGACACATATTTCTTGTCATAGCTGTAACTATTAAATCTTGTTAATGTCCCAATCTCAGTCTTGTAGTCATCTCTTGAACTGAATCTGTGAAACTCTCTGTTTCAGAATAGATAGGCTTGATCCTTGGATATACCTTATGTATTCCTTGTGAATCTGATACGAACAAACTTTCCTGACAAGTGAAACACTGCCCTGACGTCCAGTCCCTCAAGTAATTCTACCTAAGCTTCCTTTGATTCATCTATCAATAACTCTTACATTCTGTCCCGAGATTCCAACTATACTGCATGTAACTAAGATATTTGTATGTCCCCACTATTCTCTCTGACCTCCTCAATTCCTTCCTGTATGATCTCATTGATTCCAGGATAAATATAGCGTTGGTATAAACCAATGTGTGACTGTATAATCTGGAATCATAGAATTGTCTTAAAATCTCCGAGAAAAATTATACCCGTAGAAATTTCATTCAATTCCTGCGTCTGAAAACCTAGTGGTATCCTATGGAGTAAGCCTTTGAGGAAGATCCACAATTTTCGTCTGTAGGTCTTGAAATCAGTTCCATTGGAGTAAGAAAACCATTATCTTCAATTTCCGTATTCAGGATTTTTCCGTCTGAATAGCACATGGTCTTCGTTTTCTTCAAAAGATTAAAATCCACTTTAAAAGCCCGAAGGAATCCCGAGTCTACCTTTGATTACCCTTAATTTAATATTTAAGAGAAATTTAAATTTCCAATATTTTTAATTTTCTTAGAAAATAAATTAATCAAAAATAAATATTTACGTAAAATCTAATTTTCAAGAATTTCGAATTTTCTTAAAAATTAAATAAAATGTAAATTATTATTTTAAAAAAAAATTAAATTTAAGAATTTTAAAATTTATTGAAAAATAAATAAATCAGAAATAATTAATTAGGAAAAAAATAAAGTGCTAAATGGCGACCAAGAATAACTCTGTATGGCGACCTCCTCTACAGTTGCTTGGCGACTACAGGTTCTATGGCGACTCAAAACAAGTTGTCAATTGAAGTGCCAAACTTGAACAACTGAGTTTGTAACACCCCCAAATCTGGGCTCGGGGATCCGGGTTGTCACGAGTTCCATTTCCCTTAATAACACCCAATCTTAATAATTAATCAACTACTCTGTACTGTGACCCCACAATAAACACACACACCACACGTTATAGTCTCAGAGATGAACATCCAAAAATAATCACAAGTCATTTTATTCCACAATTATCTGCCAATGCACCTTAAAAGGTTTTCTGAATAAACTTACATTTCTTTGCCATTATTATAATTCATAAATATACATAATCTGATACATCAAAAGTTGAAATCCTAGCCTATTGGTAGTTCCTACCTCAGCTACAGCGACATCAACGCCTATAGGAACTGCATAACGTTTCCTATCCGCTCACGAATTGGGAGCTTGGTCCTGTTCATTTTGTCTATCTGATGTTGTGTGATGAAAGAAGAAAGCAAGGGTGAGCAACAAGCCCACCAAAATAATATGTATAATGATTAACAATATATGAGCCTTCTCATAGTACTCATGAAAGTCTTGGTCAAAAGAAATGAACCAAGTAGATATCTTAATGCGATGAAGTCGCAAAATATTCAGTATATATATATACATATATACTTTTCAAAATATGGGAAGTCCTCTTCCATGCATAATACACACAGAGTTCCAGTGTATAACTGTATAAAAATATCGTTGCAAGGTGATCTCATATATCTAACCTTGTCTCAACGTTTTTCTGAAAATCTTTGTCATGCATAAGATAATCATTTACTAGATATAAGTTTAAAAGATGAAGTTACAAGATACTCCAATATACTTATATCTTTTCCAAATACTACTTGAACTACCAGCGTTCAAGTTATAATTAGTTTCAAAAGTTCATCACACTGATGAGACTACAAGATAAGACTTGAATAGATTCAATCTTTGAAATATTTTGAAGGAAATGAAGTTATGATATACTTCATTAAGTCCCGATATATATACACGTATATATATACATACGTTTCCTGAAAACCTCTGTCATGTAAAGTATGAACAGAATTGCAATATCCAATAAATTTGGAAAGGAAAGAATTTTGGCATAAACCTGATATCTTGCTGATCAGGCAAAGATACCAATAAGTAACCTTTTCTACTAGTAGATGGATGAATCCCCCACCGGTCATCACCCTGGCCACATAAGGACCTTGTGCTGGACCGCCACCCGGCCTCTTACGCGTTGATGGACTGCCACCCAGCCACTTACACTTTAATAGACCGTACCCCGGCCTGTCGCTTATGCCGACTCAATTAGATGGGCTTACTTCCCGAACGTTGGGTAAGTAATCAATTCATTTGTTTTCTCAAAACAGCAACCACGTTGCGAATGTAAAATACACCACAGAGCTGGATCCCCCAGGTTTTGAGCGAGTATTTAAATCCCCTTTGAAAGGAATATCTTAAATATAAAAAAAATGAGTTTTGGGGTCCACTCTAACTTTAAAAAAAATCATTTTGAAGACTCGAAAACATTTTTTTAAGAATGTTTGGAGTACTGCTGATTTATTAAAATAAATCAGTCCCGATATATTAGAAAATATCTGAATATTATTATTTAAATAATATTCTCATATAGATAATCCTTATAAAAATAATCAAAGTAGAAGTTTTAAAACTTATACTTGAAATGGATATTAAATAACCAAAGATATACTTATATGAAAGTACTATCTTTATTTGAATAATCGAAAATAAGTTTGATTGTCGACACCTTATTCTTTAATAAAATAAAGAATATATCTCAGCAAATAATCGGAGTCATAGATCCTCAAATGAATATTCAAATACTATTCAATAAATAAAATAAGCTGAGTCATAAGCCCTGAAATGAATATTCGAAATAATATTCAATAATAAAATAAAGGAGTCATAAGTCCTCGGATGAATATTCGAAATAATATTCAATAATAAAATAAAGTTATCGAATAAACCTTATTCGATTAATAGTTTTGAAAACTATAACCATATATATATAAATATATATATATATAAAATCTACTCGGGATCCTCGACTCCCGGTTTTAGAAAATGTTTTCACCTTTGGGTCCCTATACTAAGGGTATATGCAAATTACTGTTATTCTCTAGCATAGGTATTATCAACTAAACCAACAGATATATATGGCAAGAATACGAAACAGACATGCATATGTACCATATCACATGCTACAATATATCGCAAGAATTTGCTAATATAACCATCATGCATCTATCGCAAGATAATGCATATACATATATACATCACAACAACAGTATAACGGGTAGAAAACTTGCCTGAGCGACTGGGGGTTACGAATGGCTCGGGACGAGTCTGGTAACCTATAAGCAACAAGTAAGTTGGAATTAAACCAAAGTCACTTGTAAATCTATACTCTAACCAACTCAGACTCTAACGCTCGTTTTGCGCTTACTGATTCTCTTAAGTCACTCGAGTCCCCTCGGCTCCACCATTTTTAATAATTTAACCATTACGAGTATTAAGGCGATTCCTTCGCGAGTGTCTTACCAACTTCCTATTACACCCTACATAAATGTTTCATACTTCAATTAGTCCTTTAAGGTCTTTAACCTATGTTTCAAAGTAAGGTGAGGGGTAAGGGTTCGTTCGCGAAACGTCGTTAATTAAAACGACCGTTTCTCCTAAACCGTTCATCGGAATCCAACGAACCACATATCAAAACGAAGCTCGTAACATGAACTATCTAATCATGGCAATGTTCAAAACCTAGAAGTGAGTTCAAGGGTTCTGATGTTAAGAACAAAAACAGTCTACGGTAAATTGGGCATTACGACGGCTATGTTTACGCGATTACCCAATTTTAAACCACTCCAAATCATCTCACAATCAACCCACAATCACAAACCAATCAAAACTCCATCCATACTTTATCATAACAGCCCCAACAACTCATCATTAACAATTTATACTATTCTTTATCATGAATTTAAACTACACTTAAGTTCATTAATCAACAACCAAGATTTACAACTCCAAAAACATCCCAAAACCAACTAATCTCTACATACACAACCATCAAGCCTCTCATGAACTAGAATACTCATATTATGCTCTTAACATTCAATAACAAAGCTTGGTTAAGAGATTATACCTTCCTTGAAGCTTCTTAACACAACACAAGAGCTTTGAATGCCTAAAGAACCTTGATCCTTGCTTGTATAACCTTAAACTTTCATAAAAATTCAAGAAAACTAAAGTTATTTCTTGAAGGTTACTATTCACCATCTTCTTCCTTGATTTATTGGAAGAGATTGTGAAGGAATTAGGAGCTTAAACTTATAGGATATCCATATCTATGTACAAGGAACCTTAGATAATTACCTTGTGATTTAACAATGCTTGGAACTTGATTTTTGGAAATTTCTTCTGTGAAAAAGAAGAAAAGCCGAGATCAAGCTTGGAAGAAAGAGAGATTTTTGTGTTTTTTCTTTGATTTGATTCTTTGGTTGGTTGTTTTTGATTTGTTTTTGGGTAATTACCTTTCTAACCTTGACTTTGTGTGGTTATAAACCAACCACATCTCCTTCCTCCCTATGTCATGCTTATATCATCATGTGATGTCATCCTCCCCTCTTTGTCCTCTTCTCATTGGTTGGATGACATCATCCCCTCTAATCTCTTTGATTAACTTCCTAATTGTTTGCCTAATGACCGCTGATCTGTTATACGGTTCGCTTAACTTTCGTTTTCGTTTATCGTTTGAGGGATCATACCCGGGATCTTATTACTTGGGTTTCCTTAACCTTTCTCAATACATTATAATCCTTTTATGATCTTCTCTTATAATCCTTTAATTTAAATCCTTTTTATCCTGTTACCTTATACTTAATTCTTTCCGTGTCTAGCGGATTTCCGGGAAAAATCAAAGTGTTCGGAATTGGATTCTGACGAACTTACATACACTTATATACCACATAGAGTACTAATAATATCCCAGAAGATCAATAACAGAACCCCTACATAGTGTGGCATGAAAAGTTTTCTCATTCATCAAAAACACTATTCATAAGGGTTTCAAAAATTTTCCAAATATTGGGGTTATTACAGTCTCCCCTCCTTAAAAGGATTCCGTCCCGGAATCAGATAGAAAATGAATAGGGATACTCTCTTAGCATTACACTTTCTAACTCTCAAGTAAATTTTCCCACATTGTGGTCCTACCACCAAACTCCGCCTAGTTTGATAACCCTTCTCCTAAGCACTTGTTCCTTTTCACTCTATAACCCTTCCTGGTTGCTCCATATAGGTTACGTCTGGTTTCATGTCTATGCGCTCATATGCCCCTATTTATCTGGCATCTGAATTACACTTCCTTAACATTGATACGTGAAACACGTTATGAACTTGTTACATGTTCGGGGGTAGGGCTAGCTCATATGCTAACTTCCCAATACGTCTTAATACCTCAAAGGGTCCAACAATTCGTCGGCTTAGCTTTCCTTTCTTTTTGAACCTCATCAATCCTTTCCAAGGGGTACCTTTAACATTACTAGGTCCCCTATTTCCTATTCTTCGTCCTTTCGTGTCAAATCAACATACTTTTTATGTCTATCTTGGGCTACTACCAGACGTCCTCTGATTAGATCTATTATATCCTTGGTCCTTTGGACCACTACTGGTCTGAGCATCTTGCGCTCTGCAACATCATCCTATCATAAGGGAGATCGACACTGTCTTCCCTCAAGGATCTCATAAGGCGATATCTCAATACTAACATATGATCTATTATCGTAAGAAAAATCAAATCGTGTTAAGTGATCGCTCCAATTTCTTTCAAGTCTATTGCACAGACCCTCATCGTAGCTTCTAGAATTATAGCTTTTGCTTCTCAATACCCACTCTTTTCCAGTTTGTAATCGCTATTATCTTCCGTTCCTAATATTATACTGGTTAACCTTTGCTCGTTAGCATTTTATAACCTTTTAATACACGCGTCAACCTTAGTATCACGAATGTGTCTCCATTCCGAATACCACCATAACTTTACTACTCCTTTTTCAGCTGTTTCTATTTCCCAAAGTTTGATCAATCATATAGAAGTAAAGGAATTTGTTGAGAGATCACTATGATCATGAACACTTGTTATATCGCATAGTTAGTACAAAAGGTGGCCAGCCTTTAGTACTTGACAAGCAATTAAACAATAGATGGTATCCTACTAGGCTTCTATCACACAGATAGATAATCATTCGGCAATACCTCCCCTTCTGGAAGGGTTGTTCTTCTCAGTTTATATGAAATGAAAAGAAGAGAAAAGAACGAACTGAAGAGAATTGTATATACGTAAAAAATTTTATTGCCATAAAATATCTGGCTTGGAATCTACCTCTGAACTATAGAGGTCTGTCATAGGAGAACAAAACATATATGTATTTATATCAACATCAAGTATTATAGCATCGTATTTCTCGTGCCTAAATATTTTCGCTATTTCGTCCATCCTTCTATGGACCCATGCTCTTCCTCGAGCTTATACACAATCACCTTTGAAACTCCCTCGATATTGAAAATCGAACCTGGGATCTCATTCTAGACATCATCGTTACTAGAATTCTATGCTTGCACCGTAACCTTCCTCATATAGTCATACGACCCTCTATTGATAAGGAGGAATAAATATTCAATAGGTAAATAATCTACTTAATTAGTCTATTCAATGATAACTTATACATCACCACGACCCGATTAGTGGTACTTAATCTCAACATCCATTCCAATACAACTCTTATGGTTGTAACCAGCTCATTACTCGCAGAATCATTGTTGCATTACTATGGTCCACCACTGACCTACTGTCGTCATTCACTTTCCATGAAATCTTAATATCTAACCATACGGAGTCCATACATGTCGTATAGAATACTTCTAAGGAGTTAACATAACCCCC
Source organism: Apium graveolens (assembly GCF_009905375.1). Lineage (NCBI taxonomy): Eukaryota > Viridiplantae > Streptophyta > Magnoliopsida > Apiales > Apiaceae > Apium > Apium graveolens. Next base: position 75,576,968 of record NC_133651.1, on the reverse strand, counting down.
ATTCATAATTCATGAAGAACACTCCAGATCCTGACGTACTTTCATGACATGAAGCAGATAAAATTGCAGAAGAGTTTCAATCAAAGCAACGATAGCAGATTAATACCATTCTTAATCATATGCCTTCAATAGAAGACTTAACTCAAAGGTTCGTTTAGTCCTTTTTGAAACATGGTCCTGGATTATTCTCAAGATAGTACCTTCTGAGATAGATAGCCCGCTCATGGCGATTACACAAATTAAACCTTTACCAAACTACTATTACGGTTGGGTATTGCACAGTCATCAGAAGGAATGTCAATCTTCCAAACCATAATACAACCTTCATAGCTTTAACCATCATCACTGTATTCCTTTGGCACAAGCGCCTATAATTATCCTCTTACCTTTAAAGTGTCGGCCACCTCTTTGGCCTTTCCTGATAGTAAAATTTCCTTACAGTCAATGTCATTTTAACCACCTCCAAATAAATTTTTATACCTCATTTTAATCACAGCTTATGTGAAGATGTTTTCCTTAAAATCTGATGAGTAAAAAAAAAATATCACCATTTTTCCATAAGTTATTGCCTCAGTCTTTAGAGGTTAATCACTGTCACGACTGACTCTCAATTATACTTAGAACATCTTTTATCTTAGGCTCTAATTGCCCTGAACAATTTCGACCTTTACTGGTTCGATCCATACTTTCTCGTGGTTTAACACGTGCCCCACTTGGCATCATTATAATTACGTCATATTCCCTTTATCAACATTTCTATTCTTGAGAATTTTTGAATATTACCCTTCTCCTTGTAAAACCTCTAAGGTTATCCTTCAATCGTTCCTCCTGTATTCCCTAGATACAGGGCATATCAAAATACCATTTACTAATACTAAAACCATTGCCTATATACTTCTGAAAAATTTCTCCACTGATTCTTAAAGGTTGTTGTTACCTTAACCCTTTCCAAATCATACTGTCAAAACTCATACTGTCCCTATTAAGGGTGAAATGCCAACCTTAATGCATTCCCCTAGGATTCATTTTAAGTTACCGATGTTCTATCCTTAATTCCACCTTTAAAAAGGTACATGCATCCTTCCATGGATAATCAAGTCATATATCCCTGATAAGGGTGTCTTATTCAATCATTCCCACCTCGGTAGTATATGCCTAATTTCACAATAACATTTGTATTCAAAATGAGGTCAATCAATATGGCCTCCAAAAAGATAACAACGGTTATCCGCTTTTCTTGCCTAATTTGGTAATGATAACAAGGATGTTCTGGAAGATATTGGTCGTGTTCAACGTGAACTTCTTCTTAATAATTCCTTATTTACTTTTGTTATTTATCCCAATAGTCATCTCAATGTTGGGATAACTCTCATACCTGGCGTCTCCCTTTTTGGGTATCGAGCCACCGGTCTTACATTTTACATTCTTGAAGGTCACTTCCTTCATCCAATTTTCCTACTTTCTTACTTTCTTGTCTCCTCAGTTTATCCGCATCTCATTATTTATCCTTCGAACTATCTCAAGGTTTCCTCGAATCCTCCCAACTTACAGGAGATAAAATGTATGTATCTCTTATGCCTTCAACAATCAATTTTAACTCATGGTGAATCACCCTCATCCTGACGATTACATACTTTTCTATTTCTATTGGTACGAGTCTTTAGGGTTTCCTCATACCCAACTCCCTTATCATTCCTCAAACTCTATTGCCTTTATATTCCTTTCCACTTCAGTTTCTTTTTATTCTCCTTTCTCTTATCATTATTTCATGAACCAACACAACATAAGCATTGATTTCAAACATCTCGTCATTCTGGATTCGTGTCCCCAGAACGAATCTTGACAACTTTTACCACTTAGATTCATAATTCATCATACTCGTCCGCTTTTGTTCTGACTCTAAATCTGTTACACTACCTCCATAACCTTGGGATTTACTTTCTCGAAAACAATTGACTGAACTGAAATCAATTTATTATAATCTCTTGCTCCGTGCCTTCCTTGGTCTTTCACCAGCGGGTGGTCTCTCTCTTAGGAGGGTAAGTGACAAAAACCGTCTTTTGTGGTTCATCAATCATTTAGAATCTCAAATGATTCCTATATTTCCTTTAGCCAGGCTCTTGCCTCGATTGGGTCAGCTTGTTCCTTGGAACTCTGAGAGCTTAGCAACTTAAAGGTCTTGAAAGAATTTCTCACCGCATTGTTTCCTCAGGGTGGTGGTTGGGGATAATAGTCTAAGTTCTGTCTAGAAAGGTCCATAAATTATCATATAGGAGTACCGTCTCGGTTCTCCTTTCCTTACTCGACTTCTATTTCCTTAGTCTGAATGTTTCCTCCTCCTCCCCGTAATCGGGGTCATCCTTCATGTTTTAAATCCTCATTTTCCACTTCATTATGTTATGGGTTCTTTCTATCTTGATGGCGACCTCCCTGACTATCACGTTCAGGGTTAGCTCTAAATCTTATTCCTCAAACTAGCTTTCATCTAAGATCTCATCTTTAAGCTCTTGAACATTCGGAACCCAAATTCTGTAGGAATACCTCATTATTCCCTTATCATCTTTCTCGATATTAATCTTTTATCTAATTGTTGGCTCTCTGCCTTCGTTCATCACTTTTTCTGGTGCAATCTGTTCTTTTCCAATAATTTGAACTGTATTGCAATCTCAAACAGCTTTTCGGTACCGGCTCCGGTTACCTTCACTTCTATTTCCATTTTCTCAAAATCTCTTATAAACTCTCCAAAAGACATTATTATCTTGAGTCTCTCCTTTTTACTAAGGGCATCAGCCACCATATTGGCTTTCCCCGAATGATAAAGAATCTCCCAATCATAATTCTTGATTAGCTCTAACCGCCTCCTCTGGCGTATGTTGAGCTCTTTCTACGTAAAAATGTACTAGAGCTCCTATGGTTTGTGTAAATCCCGCACTTCTCTCCATACAAGTAGTGCCTCGTATCTTTAGGGTAAAACTATTGCCACGAGCCTAAGCTCATGGGCGGGGATATCGAATTTTATATTCCCTTAATTGTCTTGACACGGACGCGATTATCTTGCTGTGCTGTATAAGAAGCACCCAAATTCCTTATGCGAAGCGTCACTACAAATCACAAAATCTCCTTTTTCCATCCGGCAATGCCAACATAGGGGCCATCACCAATCTTTGCTTCAGTTCTTGAAAGTTGTTCTCGCATTTCTCTGTCCATTCAAACTTCTTAGTCTTACGAGTAAGCCGCGTTAAAGGGGCTACTATCTTTACAAACTTGAACGAATCTCCGGTAGTGACCAGCCAATCCTACCTCTGGTAATTCCCCGAACCATGGTCATCAATTCCTCACTGGTCCTTTATTCATTCTTGTCAGGACCCTCCACGGGATTCTTCTCAGCAACAATCCCTTCTAAGACAACATCCTGAACCGCTACATCCTCAATATGAACATCATCCGGTCCCTCATTAGGGTGTTCCATTGGATCCACAATCTGATCTCCAATAACTAATAAAACATCATCGCGTTGTTGCTCCTCAACCTCAGGGTTCGGAGTCCCGCTACCATATACGATAACGAACTACGCTTATATCACGATATTTATAAGGGTTCCCCTAAAGGTTTTAACTGTCAGTACTACATTAGGTAGTCCGACTATGAACTTGGCAAGAGTTCTTATTATCTTAGTGAACTTATTATCTTAACGTCACATCATCTCTGAGGTTTATAACGCTTAGCTCTGATACCACTTCTGTAACACCCCCAAATCCGGGGTCGGGGATCCGGGTTGTCACGAGTTCCATTTCCCTTAATAACACCCAATCTTAATAATTAAGCAACTACTCTGTACTGTGACCCCACAATAAACACACATACCACACGTTATAGTCTCAGAGATGAACATCCAAAAATAATCACAAGTCATTTTATTCCACAATTATCTGCCAATGCACCTTAAAAGGTTTTCTGAATAAACTTACATTTCTTTGCCATTATTACAATTCATAAATATACATAATATAATACATCAAAAGTTGAAAGCCTAGCCTATTGGTAGTTCCTACCTCAGCTACAGCGACATCAACGCCTATAGGAAACTGCAGAACGTTTCCTATCAGCTCGCGAATTGGGAGCTTGGTCCTGTTCATCTTGTCTATCTGATGTTGTGTGATGAAAGAAGAAAGCAAGGGTGAGCAACAAGCCCGCCAAAATAATATGTATAATGATTAACAATATATGAGCCTTCTCATAGTACTCATGAAAGTCTTGGTCAAAAGAAATGAACCAAGTTGATATCTTAATGCGATGAAGTCGCAAAATATTCAGTATATATATATACATATATACTTTTCAAAATATGGGAAGTCCTCTTCCATGCATAATACACACAGAGTTCCAGTGTATAACTGTATAAAAATATCGTTGCAAGGTGATCTCATATATCTAACCTTGTCTCAACGTTTTTCTGAAAATCTTTGTCATGCATAAGATAATCATTTACTAGATATAAGTTTAAAAGATGAAGTTACAAGATACTTCAATATACTTATATCTTTTCCAAATACTACTTGAACTACCACCGTTCAAGTTATAATTAGTTTCAAAAGTTCATCACACTGATGAGACTACAAGATAAGACTTGAATAGATTCAATCTTTGAAATATTTTGAAGGAAATGAAGTTATGATATACTTCATTAAGTCCCGATATATATATATACACCTATATATATACATACGTTTCCTGAAAACCTCTGTCATGTAAAGTATGAACAGAATTGCAATATCCAATAAATTTGGAAAGGAAAGAATTTTGGCATAAACCTGATATCTTGCTGATCAGGCAAAGATACCAATAAGTAACCTTTTCTACTAGTAGATGGATGAATCCCCCACCGGTCATCACCCTGGCCACATAAGGACCTTGTGCTGGACCGCCACCCGGCCTCTTACGCGTTGATGGACTGCCACCCAGCCACTTACACTTTGATAGACCGTACCCCGGCCTGTCGCTTATGCCGACTCAATTAGATGGGCTTACTTCCCGAACGTTGGGTAAGTAATCAATTCATTTGTTTTCTCAAAACAGCAACCACATTGCGAATGTAAAATACACCACAGAGCTGGATCCCCCAGGTTTTGAGCGAGTATTTAAATCCCCTTTGAAAGGAATATCTTAAATATAAAAAAATTGAGTTTTGGAGTCCACTCTAACTTTAAAAAAATCATTTTGAAGACTCGAAAGCATTTTTTTAAGAATGTTTGGAATACTGCTGATTTATTAAAATAAATCAGTCCCGATATATTAGAAAATATCTGAATATTATTATTTAAATAATATTCTCATAAAGATAATCCTTATAAAAATAATCAAAGTAGAAGTTTTAAAACTTATACTTGAAATGGATATTAAATAACCAAAGATATACTTATATGAAAGTACTATCTTTATTTGAATAATCGAAAATAAGTTTGATTATCGACACCTTATTCTTTAATAAAATAAAGAATATATCTCAGCAAATAATCGGAGTCATAGATCCTCAAATGAATATTCAAATAATATTCAATAAATAAAATAAGCTGAGTCATAAGCCCTGGAATTAATATTCGAAATAATATTCAATAATAAAATAAAGGAGTCATAATTCCTCGGATGAATATTCGAAATAATATTCAATAATAAAATAAAGTTATCGAATAAACCTTATTCAATTAATAGTTTTGAAAACTGTAACCATATATATATATAAATATATATATATATAAAATCTACTCGTGATCCTCGACTCCCGGTTTTAGAAACATTTTCACCTTTGGGTCCCTATACTAAGGGTATATGCAAATTACTGCTATTCTCTAGCATAGGTATTATCAACTGAACCAAAAGATATATATGGCAAGAATACGAAACAGGCATGCATATGTACCATATCACATGCTACAATATATCGCAAGAATTTGCTAATATAACCATCATGCATCTATCGCAAGATAATGCATATACATATATACATCACAACAACAGTATAACGGGGAGAAAACTTGCCTGAGCGATTGGGGGTTACGAATGGCTCGGGACGAGTCTGGTAACCTATAAGCAACAAGTAAGTTGGAATTAAACCAAAGTCACGTGTAAATCTATACCCTAACCAACTCAGACTCTAACGCTCGTTTTGTGCTTACTGATTCTCTTAAGTCACTCGAGTCCCCTCGGCTCCACCATTTTTAATAATTTAACCATTACGAGTTTTAAGGCGATTCCTTCACGAGTGTCTTACCAACTGCCTATTACACCCTACATAAATGTTTCATACTTCAATTAGTCTTTAAGGTCTTTAACCTATGTTTCAAAGTAAGGCGAGGGGTAAGGGTTCGTTCGCGAAACGTCGTTAATTAAAACGGCCGTTTCTCCTAAACCGTTCATCAGAATCCAACGAACCACATATCAAAACGAAGCTCGTAACATGAACTATCTAATCATGGCAATGGTTAAAACCTACAAGTGAGTTCAAGGGTTCTGATATTAAGAACAAAAACAGTCTACGGTAAATCGGGCATTACGACGGCTATGTTTACGCGATTACCCAATTTTAAACCACTCCAAATCATCTCACAATCAACCCACAATCACAACCCAATCAAAACTCCATCCATACTTTATCATAACAGCCCCAACAACTCATCATTAACAATTCATACTATTCTTTATCATGAATTTAAACTACACTTAAGTTCATTAATCAACAACCAAGATTTACAACTCCAAAAACATCCCAAAACCAACTAATCTCTACATACACAACCATCAAGCCTCTCATGAACTAGAATACTCATATTATGCTCTTAACATTCAATAACAAAGCTTGGTTAAGAGATTATACCTTCCTTGAAGCTTCTAAACACAAGACAAGAGCTTTGAATGCCTAAAGAACCTTGATCCTTGCTTGTATAACCTTAAACTTTCATAAAAATTCAAGAAAACTAAAGTTATTTCTTGAAGGTTACTATTCACCATCTTCTTCCTTGATTTATTGGAAGAGATTGTGAAGGAATTAGGAGCTTAAACTTATAGGATATCCATATCTATGTACAAGGAACCTTAGATAATTACCTTGTGATTTAACAATGCTTGGAACTTGATTTTTGGAAATTTCTTCTTTGAAAAAGAAGAAAAGCCGAGAGCAAGCTTGGAAGAAAGAGAGATTTTTGTGTTTTTTCTTTGATTTGATTCTTTGGTTGGTTGTTTTTGATTTGTTTTTGGGTAATTACCTTTCTAACCTTGATTTTGTGTGGTTATAAACCAACCACATCTCCTTCATCCCTATGTCATGCTTATGTCATCATGTGATGTCATCCTCCCCTCTTTGTCCTGTTCTCATTGGTTGGATGACATCATCCCCTCTAATCTCTTTGATTAACTTCCTAATTGTTTGCCTAATGACCGCTGATCTGTTATACGGTTCGCTTAACTTTCGTTTTCGTTTATCGTTTGAGGGATCATACCCGGGATCTTATTACTTGGGTTTCCTTAACCTTTCTCAATACATTATAATCCTTTTATTATCTTCTCTTATAATCCTTTAATTTAAATCCTTTTTATCCTGTTACCTTATACTTAATTCTTTCCGTATCTAGTGGATTTCCGGGAAAAATCAAAGTGTTCGGAATTGGATTCTGACGATCTTTACATACACTTATATACCACATAGAGTACTAATAATATCCCAGATGATCAATAACCGAACCCCTACATAGTGTGGCATGAAAAGTTTTCTCATTCATCAAAAACACTATTCATAAGGGTTTCAAAATTTTTCCAAATATTGGGGTTATTACAGAGTTGCTTGTCTTTCACATTTACTTAAACCCAAGCTGCCACTTTTCTTTTTATTGTTCCTTTAGCCGAGACAAAACAAGAAAAATGACAACTAAATGACTGAGAAATGGCAGCTAGAAAAGCAAGAAATCGTGAGAAAAAAATTTAATTAGAAATTTTTATTTACCAAAATTTAAGTAATAAATTAATTTGTTAAATTTATACGGAATTACAAGACATCTTAAATTTATACGGAATTAATTTGGTCATCCATCGGGAGCCTTGTTGATTATCTATCGGGAGCCTTTGTAGATCATCCGTCGGGAGCCTTTTTTCACTTGACTCTATTTCACTTATACGGAATTACAAGACATCTTATATTTACAATTAGCCAACCTATTCTGCATATCAATCTAGTAGTCAACATGACTTAAAGAATCCTACATCATCTACTAATACATTGTTGTTTGCAGGCATGTGCTACTAGACTTATTATTACATAAGCTACACTCTCGATGGATGTAAAGTGTTCATCCGTCGGGACTATAAAGTTCATCCGTCGGGACTATTGTAGAACATCCTTCGAGAGCTACAAAAACACTTAGTTAAATCTACTAAGGTGTTTTGTTCAATTTATCATCAAGTTCACAACATATTCCTAACAATGTCACACAAGACAATATTGCGAATATTATTCGACAATTCGAAAATGTGGAATTCGGCTCATCATCCCCAATAAATCCACTAGAACTGTTAGAAACAAATATAGAACTACCTAAAGATGTTCCATACATTAGAAGTCATCCTTTGGATAATGTATTAGGAGACTTAAGTAAAGGAGTTCAAACGCGGTCACAAGTTCAAAATGTTGTGAATCACCTTAGTTTTCTATCACAAATAGAACCTAAGACCGCTAAAGAAGCTTTGCTAGACGAAGATTGGATCTCTGCAATGCAAGAAGAATTAACCCAATTCTCTCGTAGCAAAGTTTGGGAACTTGTTCCAAAACCCAAAGATACTTCCATAATTGGAACTAAATGGGTATTTAGAAATAAGTTAGATGAAAATGCAAATGTTGTTCAAAATAAAGCTAGACTGGTTGCACAAGGCTATACTCAAATGGAAGGTATAGACTTTGATGAAACATATGCACTGTTAGGTCCCGAATTATCGTAGAAGGGGGGGGTTGAATACGATAATCACTAAATTAAAAATTCTTTCAAATCTTTAGCGGATATAGATTTAGTGCTCGGTTAGTGGTTCCGTGTTCTTGAGATGAATAGTGTTTGGGAATATAAAATGAGTAACACAAGATATTCGGGGAAGTAAATAATCATATATAAATCCGCGAGGGGTGTTGCTACACTCCGGTAAATAAATTATCCGGCTACAATCTAAGAACAACAAATTTCCTAGCTTCTACAAAGATTTACAAATCAAATCCTATACAATGATTTAGCTTTTGTTTGTACTAGGATTTAAATACCGGGTAACGATTATAATGCCCCTATAAATATACAAGAGTTAAATCGGGCATTATAACATTTCTCTGGTGAAAAGTTAAACAGATATCAATGTGCTGAGCTTCTCTGTGTTCTCTTTGTTTCTTATTTTCATCACCTCCCGTGAGAGAGAAGATGAACATAACTTGTTAACAATAATAATTTGATTGTTATATATTCTGCTTCTCTGTGTAGACTTTCAATTCATTTTGACAAGCGGCAGCTTTGTGTCCACATATATCCCTGAATTGCTATTGTATAATTCACTGGTAAATCAACCAAGTGTTCTATAATGACCTGTACATTCTTTCTTCTCTATGGCGACTGGCTAAAGCTTTATGACGATCAGGTAAGGCTCTGTAGAGACCAGGTGTACTTATGAAGTCCTATGGCGACTAGACAAAGCCCTATGGTGACCAGGTGAATCCCTGTGAACTTTGAAGTCCTATGGCGACTAGCCAAAGCCCTATGGCGACCAGGTGAATCCCTGTGAACTACTTGTATGGCGACTAGGTTTTATGGCGACCACTGATGCCTTAGAGATTTCTCTATGGCGACCATTGTGGTGCCTTAGAGAAATTCTCTATGGCGACAGATTTTGTGGCGACCATAGTCTTTGTACACTTCTATGGAGACTAGGTAGAAGACTTTTATGACTTAGATTTTTCTTGCTTTTGTCAAACCATTCTTCACTGTATCAACACCTTCTTCTGTAATTGAATTAAAATCCCTTCTTGTATACTGATGTTTGGTGCACTGGTCTGGTTCACAAACAACTAGCATTGAGAGAACATAATTCAATTTGTCTTGTGTTTATGAGTTGATACAGATTGGTTGAATATCCATTGCTTCTAACACTAATTATCAATAAACAAATGTACTTTCACTGGAATCCTTTCTGATACTTTAGACCATGTCTTCATTGCTACTACAATATTGAATACTTCATTCACTGTTCTTTACCGCTTGAACATAAAAATGAACTCCTGTTAGTGAGTATAGCTTCAAGACTGCAATTGTCTTATTTAACCTCTGTCTATACCATGTTTTCAATTCTTCAGATTCCTATGCTTCACACTGTCTATTTTCTTTCAATGCCAATACACTGAAATCTTCTGGTAGCACTTCTACACTGAATCTTCATCATTTCTGAAACCCTGAAAGTCTTTAACCTTTATTCTTCACTGAGGCATGAACATATAAATGAACTTCTTTCAGTGACCTGTAAACAGACTTCCAGCCTTCTTCTAATCTTCTGATTCTTTGTATTTGCCTTGTCTTCATTCTTCCTGATTTCTCGTGTAGTCATAGTATTATTAACCTATCCTGTTCGTGTGTTGTTAACGTGTTGAGTTATCACGTAAATGTTCATACAGCTACGCAAACTCACCAACATGCACCGGTAGCATGAATTGAATCAATTCGAATGCTGTTAGCTTTTGCATATCATAAGGATTTTAAAGTATATCAAATTGATGTAAAATCTGCATTCTTAAACAGGATATTAGAAGAAGAAGTATATGTTAAACAATCTCCCGGCTTTGAAGATGCAACACATCCAGAATTTGTATACAAATTATACAAAGCTCTATACGTATTAAAATAAGTCCCAAGAGCCTGATATGAAAGGTTGAGCAAATTCCTGTTAGAAAATAATTTTGAAATGGGAACTGTCGATAAAACCTTATTCACAAGACAAGAAATAAATGATATCTTGCTTGTACAAATATACGTAGATGACATCAGATTTGGTTCAATAAATGTTGTATTATGTAAAGACTTCTCTGACTATATGAGCAAAGAATTTGAAATGAGTATGATGGGTGAATTAAATTTCTTTTTGGGATTGCAAATAAGACAATCTGACGAGGGCATTCATATTCCATAATTAAAAAAATTGTAATGAAATGCTGAAGAAATTTGAAATGGAAAATTACAAACCAATTTTCACACCTATGTCAACATCTGACAAACTAACGGAGGATCCCAAAGGAATTCGCGGTCACATTAAAAAATATCGAGGCATGATTGGTAGCTTATTATATATTACCGCAATTCGGCCCGATATACATTATAGTGTATGTAAATGTGCTAGATTTCAAGTAGCACCAAAAGAATCTCATTTATCCGCAGTAAAAAGGATACTGAGATATTTTAAAGGTACCACAAATATTGATCTTTGGTATCCTAAAGGAATACCATTTGACTTAACTTGTTATTCTGATTCATACTATGCTGGACATTTAGTCGACAGAAAAAGTACAAGTGGTACGTGTTAGTTTCTGGGTGGATGTTTACTTACATGGTTTTCAAAGAAATAAAATTCCGTATCTATATTTACCACTGAAGCTGAGTATATAGTTGCTGCCAAATGTTGTGCACAAATACTGTGGATGGAACAAACATTGGCAGACTATAACACAAAATTTGATGTAATCTCAATATTATGTGATAATAGTGCTATTGATTTAAGTAAAAATCCCGTTCTGCACTTTAGATCCAAACACATAGATATGACACATCATTTTTTACGTGAGCATGTCAACAAAAGCGATATAAAAATGACTCATATTGAAACTGAGTATAACATCGCTGACATATTTACAAACCCATTAAATTTTGATAGGTTCACTAAACTCTGTTTGGATTTTGGAATGTTGGAACATTTAAAATAAATAATACGTTCTCTAAATATATTATTTATATTTTGTGTAAATATTTATAGATATATTTTAAATAAAAATCTTTTCTACTATCTGTTAATTCTCTCAATAATTCAGATTTATCAATATTATTTATTAATCGGATTTTGAGAAATTAAATGGACTAAGTGCATTAAAAAGAAATTTATTTAAAAATACATTAAATATTATTACTCACAAAATGTCAAAATTATTCTCTATATATAGACATATATATATATTCGAAAATACTTTCTAATTATTTTCTTTAAAAACAAAAATCATTTTCTATTTTTATATTTAGCCAAAAGCCCAGCCCAATTGCTAATCTAAAACTCAAAATCAATCTATATTTTTCAGAAAATCAAATGGGCCTTATTTTTATTTGCAGCCCATATGTATTCAACCCAAAACCCATTTTATTAACCCTAAAATCCTGGCTGTACAATCTTATCAAGATTTAATCCTGACCATTGTTAATCAAATATATATATATATATATATATATATATATAATTAGGTTTTACTGTTCAGTGTATACGCCTCTCAGTTGTCTCTTTTTCTCTCATTTCTCTCTCTCAAAATCTCGCCGTTGTTCATCAGTTTCTTCGACAAGTTCATCGACTTTTCTGATTGAATCTCAATCAATTCTTAATTCCCAGATACTATACACTATATTCAAATACTTCAAATACAGGAATCGATTGAATTGCTTTCTTAATCAATTGGGTTGGTGAAATCAAAATGATTTTCGATCAAGTCCACTTGGGTTCAAATCAATGAACCTAAGTTTGATTCGAAATCAACATTCACACACAAACACACACACACACACATATTGATTAAAAAACCTTTTTTTTCAAACCGTAATTCGAATTCGAGTGTTTTGTGCAGATTAATCGAAGAAACAAAGCAAGATAGTGATAGATCGAGCAAAGAAATGGAGTTTGGAGAAGAAATCGGCTCGACTCAGTTGAGTCAACTCGGACGAGTTACCGAGTTAACTCACTAAGTCACCGAGTTAACTTACTGAGTCACTCAACTCGGGGTTAGACGAGTTTAGTCAAGTAAGTATCCATGTATGCTTCAAGGCCATAGACTCATGTATGTAAGTTTAAACATTATTTGAAGCTTAAAATTATGTGATTAATTGGAATAGTCGAAGTAAACAGCTTGGGTGATTGAACTGTGGTTTGTTATTTTAAATAAATTAAACAAAGTAATTTTTGACTCAATAATAATTTATGTGGATAAACTGTATTATTAATTATTTAGTATCTATTTAAATTTCTTTGGGAATTTATCTGTGTTATCAGTTACGCAGTGATGGGATTATCCTGACATAAATTCGATTAAGTGGTGAATTCATTTTTGTTGGTTAATTATTTCAAATTGAGAAGTAAGATATAATTTTTGATTTAAATTTATTCTTGCGCATATATATATTGAGTGACTGATTCACTAAGTAAGATGAAATAATTCGATTTCCTTGTTACAAATATGTGGACTGTTGAAAAATTGGAATTTAGCTTGACACATGTTCATTAGTTAACCATTTAAATCTGTATTCTCAGTCTCGTTCATTTATGGGTTCAAATAAAGACAAGATATGAATCAAGTTATTCTTTTTATCAATTATGGTTGGTTGGTGTTTGATTAGTGGATTCTTAACACCGTGTAATAATAATCAACTTGTGGTGTGAAAGTTAAATTTAAATTATTGGTTGTGTTGGATAAAGTTTACAAATTAAATAACGATTTGTGATTTCTTGGTATTTGATCAGTTACACCATGATTTTTTAAAGCGCAAAAGACTATTTTTTTCACATACCTTCCTAAGAGAGAGGCCACCCGTTGGTGGAAAGCTAATGAAGATAGAGATATAGTGTGGAAGTGTTGGAACCAGACCAGAGGCGGACAAGTATGATAAATCATGAATCTAGGTTGTGAAAGTCGTCAAGGTTCATCTAAAGGACACGAATCCAGAATGACGGGATGTTTGAAATCAATGCTTATGCTGTGTTGGTTCATGAAATGGTTGTAATAGAAATGAAAATAAAAAGACTGAAAGGGGAAGGAGTATAAAGGGATATAAAGAAAATAGAGTTGAGACGTGATAAGGGAGTTAGGTATGTGAAACCCTAAGAAACCCTAGCAATAAATATAGAAAAGTGTGTCATCAACAGTGTAATGGTGACTAATCATGAGATAAAGTCAAGGTTTGGAGGCGTAAATGATACATATAATTAATCCCCTTTAAGTTGGGAGTATTCGATGAAACTCCGAGATAGATCGATGGATTAATAAGGGAACACGGATGGACTGAGAAGACAGGAAAGCAAGAAATTAAGAAATTGGATGAAGGAAGTAACCTTCAAAAATGTGAAGTGTATGTAACATCTGTGACTTGATACCCAAAAGGGAGACCCCAAGTATAGAAGATATCCCAACATTGAGATGACTGTTGAGATAAACAACAAAGGTAAATGAAGATTTAGTAAGAAGAAGTTCACGTTGAACACGACCAATATCTTCCAGAACATCCCTGTTACCATTACCAAATCAGGCAAGAAAAGCGGATAACCGTTGTTATCTTTTGGAGGCCATATGGATTGACCTCAGTTTGAATAAGGATGCTATTATGAAATTAGGTATAAACTATCGAGGTGAGAATAATTGAATAAGATACCCTTATCATGGATATATGACTTGATTTATCCATGGAATGATGCAAGTACCTTTTTAAAGGTGCAACTAAGGATAGAACCTCGATAACTTGAGATGAACCATGGGGGGAATGCATAAATGTTGGCATGTTACCCTTAATAGGGACATTATGAGTTTGGGTAGTATGAAATGAAGGACTAAGGCAACGACAACCTTTAAAGATCAGTGGAGAAAGTTTTCAGAACTATATAGACAATGGTTTTAGTATTAGTAATGGTTTCTTGATATGCCATGTACCTAGGGTGTACATGATGAAGGATTTAAGGATAACCTTAGAGCTTTTACACAGAGAAAGGTAATATTCAGAGTTCTCAAGATAGAAATTTTGATAAAGGAAATATGATGTAATTATAATAATGCTAGGTGGGGTACGTGTTGAACCATAAGAAAGTATCAATCGACCCAATGAAGGTCGAGATTGGTGAAAAAAAGAAGGACCGAAGATAAAAGATATCCTAAGTATGATCGAAAGTCAGCCGTGATGATGTTCACATTTAAAGACTAAGGCAATAACTTATGGAAAAAAAGTGATTTTTTTTACTCACCAGGACTTAAAGCGTTTTCACACAAGCAGTGATTGGAAATGAGGTAAAAAAATATTTAGTTAAAGATCGTTCAAAAGACATTGATTGTAAGGAATTATTACTATCATGAAAGGCCAATAAGGTGGCCGACACTCTAAGTGTAAGAGAGAAATTATAGGCACTCGTGCCAAAGGAATACAGTAATGATGGTTAAAGACGTGAAAGTTGTATTATGGTGTGAAAGAATGACATTCCTTTTGATGATTGTGTGATACTCAGCCGTAATAGTAGTTTGGTAAAGATTTAATTCATGTTATCGCTGTGAGCGGGCTACCTATCTTAGAAGGTCCTATATTGGGATAAGCCAGGACCATGTTACAAAAGGACTAAATGAACCTTTGAGCTTCATATCTCCTAATAAAGACATATGGTTAATAATGGTGTTAACCTGCTATCGTTGCTTTGATTGAAACTCTTCTACAATTTTATCTTCGTCATGTCATATGTACGTCAAATTCAGGAGTGTTCTTCATGAATCATGAATGGTGATCATGTTGCCTCCTTAAAAGAACTCGATACGACATGTATGGACTCCGTATGGTTAGATATTAAGATTTCAAGGAAAATGAATGACTACCGCGGGTCTGCGGTGGACTATAGCAATGCAACAATAATTATTTTAAAAATGAGACGATAACAACCGTGAGAGTTGTATTGTAATGGATGTTAAGATTGAGTACCACTAACCGGGTCGTGGTGGTGTATAAGTTATCATTGATAGACTAACTATTCGATAATCTACCTATTGAATATTTATTCCTTCTTATCGACAAAGAGTCGTATTACTATAACGAGGAAGGTTGTGGGGCAAGCGTAGAACTATAGTAATGACGATGTCTAAATGAAATCCCATATTCGATTTTTAATGTCGAGGGAGTTTCAAAGGTGATTGTTTATAAGTTCGAGCAAGAGCATGGGTCTATAGAATGATGGACGGAATAGTAAATATTCAGGCACGTGAATTGCGATACGATAATACTTGATGTTGATATATATACATACATGTTTCGTTCTCCTGTGATAAACCTCTGTAGTTCGGAGATAGATTCCAAAACAGATATTTTGTGACCATTATTTTTTCTTAAAATTATTCTTTTCTCTTCTTTTCATTTCGTGTAAAATGAGAAGAACAACCCTTCCAGAAGGGCAGGTATTGCCGCATGACTATCTATCTGTATAATAGAAGCCTAGTAAGATACCACATGTTGTTTAATTGCTTGTCAAGTACTAAAGGCTGGCCACCTTATGTACTAACTATGCGATGTAACAAGTGTTCATGATCATGGTGATCTCTCAATAATTTCTTTTACTTATATATGATTGATCAAGCTTCCAAAGATAGAAGCAGCTATAAAAGGAGTACTGTAAGTGTGTTTGTCTCCGAAATCGAAACGTGTTCGTGGTACTAAGGTCGACGGAATTAATATAAGGTTATAGAACGCTAGAGAGTAACAGTATATCCAGAATGGTATTATGAATGGAAGATAGTAATGCTTACAGACTGGAAAAGAATGGGTATTGAGAAGCAAAAGCTATAGCTCTAGAAGCTATGATGAGAGTATATGCGATAGACTTGAAAGAATTTGGAATAATGACTTAGCACGTATCAAGTTTTCTTACGATAATAGGTTTTATGTTAGTATCAGGATGACGCCTTATGAGGCCCTTTAGGGAAGACAATCCTGATCTCCCTTAAATCAGAATGAAGTTGGAGAGCGCAAGATGCTCGGACTCGAAGTGCTGCAAAGGACCAATGATATAGTGGATCTAATTAGAGGATGGCTGGTAGCAACCCCGGGATGGACAAAAGAAGTATGTTGATTTGACTCGAAAGATCAAAGAGTATGAAATAGGGGACCTATATGGAGCAACCAGTAAGGGTTATGGATTGAAAGGAGCAAGTGCTTAAGAATAGGGTTATCAAACTAGTCAGGGTTTTGTGGTAAAACAACAATGTGGAAAAAATTGACTTGAGAGTTAGAAAGCGCAATGCTAGAAAAGCATCCCCAACTATTTTCTTTCTGATTTCCGGACGGAATCCTTTTAAGGAGAGGAGACTGTAATAACCCCAATATTTGGAAATTTTTGAAATCCTGATGAATAGTAACTTTTTTCTAATTGTGCTGATTAAAAAAAATTATCAGACCACACTATATAGGAGTACTGTTATGAAAATTCTGAGATCGTATTAGTATTCCATGAAGTAAATGAGTGTATGTAAAGGTCGTTAGAATTCGAATTCGGACACTTTGATTTTTCCTGAAAATTCACCAGATGCCGAAAGAATTGAGTACAAGGTAACATGATTAGAAGGATTTAAATTCAAGGATTTAAGAGAGGATCATTAAAGGAATATAAAATATTAGGAAAGGGTTAGGAAAGCCCAAGTAATGAGGTCCCGGATATGATCCCTCAAACGATTAACGAGAACGAGAGATAAGCGAACCGTAAAACAAGTAAGCTACCAAGAGACAAGCTTGTAGAAGAAGTCAAGGATTAAGACATCATCAAACCACAAGGTGTGGACAATTGGAGGCAAGATGACATGTGCTTGATGACATAAGCATGGTTTAAAAGATATTTAGCCAAGGATGATTTATAGCCATGTATTATAACCTTGGTTAATCAAATCAAGGTTAGATTAACTAAACAAATAAAACATCACACCAATTAACCAAGGAAAATCAAAGAAGCATTTCATCACCCCATTTTTCAAAGCTTGCTCTCGGCTAAAACCATACATAGCAACTTCAAACTGTTATATCTCCTTCAATTCTCAGTCAAATATTGTGTTGTATAGCTTGTTGGAAAGGTATTGAGATGGCCTACAACTCATCTTCACATTCCTCTTCCAAATAAGCATGGTAAGAACCTAATTTGTACAGTTCTTTTAATCAAACTAATTATAACTCCAAAAGTTCTAACTCATTTCTTGAACTCCTTTGCAAGTTTGTACATGATAAACATAGATCAAGGATCTCTTAAGGATTACAATCTCTTTTTAGTGGTATAAGGATCTAAGGAAGGTATAAATATCAAACCCTAGCTTTGATTTTATGAATTACATTAAGTTTTATTGTAGCATTGTTAGTATTAAGGCTTGATCTTTGATTATAAGCAGTTTTGGTGGATTTGTATTGTTTTGAATATTGGGTCTTTGCTTGGTTGGATAAATTGGTAAAACTTGGAGTTGGGGACTGAGTTTGTAGTATTATGGTTGAATATTGTTTTTTGGTTGTTGTGGGTGAATTGATGAGGATTTAGAGAGGTAATTATTTTGGGAATCTTGTAAACATGGCCATCGTAATGCCCGTTTTCCTTAGATTGTTTGTGCATGAATCTCAGACCATAGAACTCACTGAAAAATCTTTAACTTTGCCATTTTTAGCTAGATCGTGTCGTAAGCTTCGTTTTGGTATGTGGTTCACTTAGATCCGATGTACGATTTAGGAGAAACGGCCGTTTTAAGTAACGGCATTTCACGAATCAACCTGTACCCCTCGCTTTACTTTGAGACCTTCTTTAAGGCCCTTAAAGACTAATTGGAATACGAAACAATTATGTAAGGTGGATTAGGCAGTGGGTAAAGTTCTCGTGAAAGATTCACCTTAAAATGTTTAACGGTTAATTTTATAAAAATGGTGGAGCCAAGGGTACTCGAGCGACTTATGTAAATCGTTAAGCGCAAAAGCGAACATTAGGCTCTAAGTGGATAAAGTCTAGTTTCTTAAGCGACCATGATTTAATTTCAGCTTATGTTGTTGTTCATAGGTTACCGGACCCACTCTAAGCTTAAGTCTACCCCCGAACACTCAGGCAAGTTTTCTACCCGTATAACTGTTGTTGTGATGTATATATATATGCATTATCTTGTGATAAGTGCATGATTGTTATTAGCAAGTCTTGTGATATATTGGAGCATATTGATATGATATATATATACATGCCTGTTTCGTAATCTTGATATTTCATTGTCGATTCAATTGTTATAAACTACATAATACCTATGCTAGAGATCGGCATTATTGCGTATACCCTTAGTATAGGGGCCCCAAAGTTGAACATTTTCCTAAAACCAGGAGGCGAGGTTCCCGAGTATATTTTATATAGTTTTCTATAACTATTAATCGAATAAGGTATATACGATAGTTTTGAATAATAATCAAACTTATTTTTGATTATTTAAATAAAGATCTTACTTTCGTATAAGTATATATTTTGTTATTTATTATTCATTTCAAGTATGAGCTTTAAAACTTCTACTTCATTTACTATTATAAAGATTATCCTTAATGGGAATATTATTTAAATAATAATATTTAGATATTTTCTAACATATCGGGATTGATTTACTTTATTAAATCATCATTACTCCAAACATTCTTAAAAATTGTTTTCGAGTCTTCAAAATGATTTTTAAAGTTAGAGCGGATCCCAAAACTCATTTTCAAATTTAAGATCTTCCTTTCGAAGGGGATTTAAATACTCGCTCAAAACCTAAGGGATCCGGCTCCGTGGTGTATTTTTGGCGCAATGAAGATGCTAATTTGATAAAAGAGTTTGAGTACTTGCCCAACATTCGGGAAGTAAGCCCAATCGAAATGCGTCGGCATAAGCGACATGGGCTTAGTGAGAGTCCATCAAGGTGTAAGTGGCTGAGTGGCAGTCCATCAAAGCATAAGTGGCAGTCCAACATAAGGTCCTAATGTGGCCAGGGTGATGACCAGTGGGGAATTCATCCATCTACTAGTAGAAAAGTTTACTTAATTGGTATCTTTTCCTGATCAGCAAGATATCGGGTTTATGCCAAAGTTTTCTTCTTTCCAAATTCATTGGATATTAAAAATCTGTTTATACTTTTCATAACAGAGGTTTTCAAGGAGTGTATGAGATATATATAGGTATATATATATATATATCGTGAATTAATGAAGTATCTCGTAACTTTATTTCTTTTAAATGATATTTCAAAGATTGATTCTATTCAGGTCTTATCTTGTAGTCTCATCTATGTGATGAACTTTTGACACTTAGTATACCTTGAACGGTGGTAGTTCAAGTAGTATTCGGAAAAAATATAAGTATTTGGGAGTATCTTGTGACTTCATCTTTTCAACTTATATCTAGTTAATGATTATCTTATGCATGATAAAGATTTTCAGAAAAACGTTGAGACAAGGTTAGATATATAAGATCACCTTGCAACGATATTTTTATACAGTTATAAACTGGAACTCTGTGTATATTATGCATGGATGAGGATTTCCAAGATTTTGAAAAGTATATATACATATATACTGAATATTTTGCGACTTGGTTGCGTTAAGATATCAAACTTGGTTCATTTCTACTTGACCAAGACTTTCATGAGTACTATGAGAATGCTCATATATTGTTAATTATTATACATATTATTTTGGTGGGCTTGTTACTCACCCTTGCTTTATTCTTTCATCACACTACAACAGCTAAGAAAGATGAACAAGACCAAGCTCCCAATTCGCGAAGAGATTGGAAATGTTCTGCAACTTTCTGTAGGCGTTGATGCCACTATGGCTAATGTAGTAGCTACAAATAGGCTAGGTTTTCAACTTTGATGTACCAGACTTATGTATATTTATGAATTGTAATATTGGCAAAGAATACGTAAATTTATTCAGAAACCCTTTTGAGTTATAATGACTTACAATTGTGGAATAAAATGACTTGTATTATTTTTGGTATTCATCTCTGAGACTATAACTTGTGGTGTGTGTGTGTATATTGTGGGGTCACAGTACGCAATAGGTGGTTGTTTATTAAGATTAAGTGTTATTAATGGAAATGGAACTCATGATAACCCAGATCCCTGACCCCGAATTAGGGGGTGTTACAAGGAGTAATTTTTTCTGTGCTTACATGGATGCCCCATTTCTGATTTTGTGTCTATGTTACTTAATCTGATTATACATAATCAACTTAGGTCATTTCAGTTGAACAAGTTTCAAGAAAATTCTTCTAAACTCAATCTGCTAAAAATGGCATATTAGTTAATGTAACTCATATTCCTTTATTAAACAATGGTCATGATGTTTCTGTGATTTACCAAACCAGAACTACATTTTACAAAAGCTAATAGAGTTATCTTTCTGATAACAAGATGGTATCTAGTTGGTTGTTGTTATAAGCATGTAGTTCAAATTTAATATCTTAATTCTGAACATTAGGCTTTCTTGCAACTTAGTTAAAGTATTTCGCACATTTTAATACCTATAATTTTGATATTCATTTTTCTGTATTAGTTTGTGAACTTACATAGAAATGTCATTCATTTTGCAAGTATCTGTATATAAATAAATTGACTGCTTCAAACAATGCAGAAATGGCTGTCAATTACCATTATATTTTGGTGACTCAAATGTCTTTAGTTCCAGATTTATATAAATTTGTTTCATCTGTTAGATAAATTCTGGTATTAAGGTATGGCAGTTAGCATGTGTTAGATATCAAAATATGTATCATACAATTATAAGTTATCTACAGCTCTTAGAACTTGTTAAAAGAAGGTATAATGATCTGATAAATATAGTGTTGTTATGCTAACTCACTAACATACTAATTACATTAATATGTCACTAACCAGATCAATTACATATGACAAGTTTTGCTTTGACTGGTTATATTAAGGATTCTCGATTATTCAGGATTAATGTGATAAAACTAAAAAGAAAATTGGATCACATATGCATTAAAAGAGGTGAAACCAAAATGCAGATATATATACGTAAACTCGAAAATGGTTATCAAGAGATTTTTGACTAAAAACATCACGGTTTATTTCTTTTCTTATAATAAAAACTGAGGTCTTTATTTGAATAAGATATAAGCAGAAAGTTTTTAAACATGGATCACTCAAGAAAATCAAATAATCTATGACATTGTTCTAACAATTGCTATTGATTCTAACTATATACAATTGATCAAAAAAAAAAATTGACTATACTTCTGATTTACTATTAATAGTTTTGGTCATAACAATTCTTTCAGTTTCATGCAAATGATCAAACAAGCTCAAATTAAAGTCAATTTACAAATGAGCATACTCTCATATATTAGACAATAATCTGAGATAGTATAAACCAAAGTACATACTCTTTAAATCAAACAAACATGAGTAAATAAAGTGCAGCAAAAACTCTATTAAAGGACAAAGTTTTTTTTAAAGGGGAAGAAGAAGTTAGAAAAATGGTGATATCTTAAAATCAAATTTATCACTTTTTCACATCTTCACTAAAATGAAAAATTTCTTGTTAAAAAGGGTTATAATACATCAAGGGGAAATCATTTATATATCTTGAATATTATTTTTGATATTTTCCCAAATAAAAGGGGAAGAAGAAATTAGACCCCCTAATTTTAAATTTTGAAATACTCTTGCTAAATGACATGAATTGTACTTCAAAAGATATATCTAATCCATCTCATGAGCTGTTCAGTTTTACAGGATTTACATTCAAGGGATATACAAGAAGACTTCCTTGTTTAATATATTTATGTGAAAAATATTTTTCGAACACATGCATACATTTAGGGGAAGCACACACTTAGGAAATTTTAAATTTTAAATTTTTTTTGGAAAATACCAAAAAGGGGAAGATTAAAAGGACATCTTCGATTAATTATTTATTTTGGTATTTGCATAATTTAACATAAAATTTAAGACACGTATATTCTCTCCAAATATGCATGAATTTAATTGACATAATCAAAAGTGAAGAGCCATATCTAGCAAAATAGTTTCAAAAATGATTTGAAGTATATTTATATTGTTAAATGTAAATATAAGAGATATTCCAATTAAGGAATATACTCTAAAATTCAAAGCAATGAGATTGTAAAATAATTATCGGAATACGATCTTTATTAGGCTCTCTTGCAATATTAATAAGACAATAAGTTTGAAAAAGGAATATCAGAACTTGGATATTCTTTAAAATGCTCGTGCTAAATTTATTTCAAAAATAGATATTTTTAAAGGGATAAAATATATATCTTTCACTCCATAAATATTTATAAATCCAAAGATATATTTTAAAATATTAGAAATTAATATTTGATAAAGAAATATTAATATCTCATTTTATCCCCCACCTCATATTTTTCAAAGTATTTTTCTCTCGTATCTCAAATATATTAGTTATCGGAGAAAATACTTTTAAATACTTAAAAATATTTCCCACACTCTCAAAATATTTTATATTTAATAAAATATATTCTAAGTATTTATTATAGCCCAAACTGAGCCAACAAAGTCTATCTGCTTTCATAAAAGATTGTTCATATTTTATTTAGAACCAAACCCTAATTTAATCGATTTAAATTCAAATAAAATACTTCCACTTGTTAGAAAATCTTGAAACATAGGATTTTCACTTAAATGCTATTTTCTATGCATGGTTAAAGTTTCGTAATTTTTTTGAAAAACTTTGTTTGGGTGTGATTTTCGGGTTGTTGACCAAGACTTTGACCGAGCGTTTGAACAAGCTACCTTTGACCAAAATTGACCAAAACTTGCAGATCATTATTTTATGATAATTAGGTAATTATCATATTTTTGGTTGTATTTATTAAAGGGTTTTCAAAGTCATTTTATTTATTGGTGCTAATTACTTAATTAATTAAGTAATTAATGATTAATTGAAAAAGCTAAAATCCATTATTATATAATTAATAGTTGCTGGGATTTTTTACTTCATAAATTTATTTGTCCTATATGCAAGTTTCAAACAAACACAACTAAACCTCCACCTCATCAATCAACACGACTCTCTTCATCCACCATTTATTTTAACTCAATCTCAACCACTCCCTTCACCTAACTCCTTCTATAAATAAACACCCACCCCCACCATTTTTTTACACAAGCTAAGAGCTAATTAATTTCTGGGAATTTTCAAGAAGTTTTATCTCTACACACTCTCTAAAATCCAATCCCAAATACTTCATCTCAAAAACCTTCTCTCCTACTAATATATATCATATATTCAAGGTTTTTTATCTTCATGCTTAGTTCCACTAACCAAGCTCTATCGTCCCAAGCAAGACTCATCCATACCACTTTCTTTCCTCCCGAAGGGCTGACCAAGTTCGACCAACAAACCAAAATCCGGGCGAACATCCAGTGAATTTTTCCGGCGAACTTTTCCGTTCATCTCTTAAAAGTGGTAAACCTCTTAGCTTTTGTCCGAGTCTTAACCGACCACTCTTAATATTCATATAAGATGCTTAGTACCACCTTCTCTCCATCTCTACAAGCTCTTATATAGAATAGCTTGAATAAAAATAAATCCGTATAAGGATTGTTTTAATCGAACAAAGATTCAACAAATTATACCCTTCTAGCATGAAGTGATAATTTTATACAACGCTTGGTTTATATTCCTTACTAGCACCTTAGTGTTTCGTGGGAATCAAAATTACAAACCTAGCATTTTATGCTTTAAACTTAAACGCACTTATTTTGTCCATATATTGATATATTTGTTATAATTGTTTAACAAGATTTAAGCGACTTCCCTTACTAGCACCTTTAGTGTTTCATGAGAAAAACTTAAGGATTATATAATATATATCTATATATACATATTTATTATATTTAGTTAAAATATTTAAGTGAATTCCCTTACCAGCATCTCTAGTATTTCGTGGGAACATCTTAAAGCTTTTAAGTAAATATAAGTATATATATAATCATATAAGAATTAAGCGATTTCCCTTACTAGCATCTTCAGTGTTTCGTGGGAAAAACTTAAAGCTTATATTGTATTATATATATATACATATAAATTGTGCTAATATAATTTAAACTTTGCTATTATATTTTGTGATATATTGTGTTTAAATTACGCACCTTCTGATTCTCTCGGCTAAATATTTTATAAGTACAAATAGTTAAAGAATAAGTGTAACGTTCTCGATTTTATAAAAGTCTACACACGACTATATTAAATGAAAAATTATTTTATCAAAGATCCGAAAGCTACCAAGGACTTGATATATTTATTACTTCAGAAATAAGATATATTATTCAAAACGAATTAATACCAAGTATTTTTTAACATTCATTTAATCTAAAGAAAATTATACAGTAATATTCATTTAAGAATATTTGTACATCATCCGGTGTAGTTAAGTATCTTACTAGTACAAAATCTTTTTATCTATAATGGGTATAGTTTCGTAGATATTTTCTTCTTCGTTTTGCAGTGAGGTGAAGTATAGTGAGGTGATTCTCGTTCTAAGACCCAATTCATAGACGTACTAACAGGGAATTAGTAGTCTTCGCACCGTGAGGAAGAGGAAAGACCCAAGACCAACTACTGAGATCCAAGACCGGAAAAAGTTTAGAAGGACAAAGACTACACCAAGGGTTCTATATCAATTTTGAAGAAATAACAGGGTGTTATTGTCTAAGAACAACTGTGTAGGTTTGCACAATTATTTTGAGGTTGTAACCCGGAGTTATGCACCAAGAGAGATATTTGTGGGGTTGTAAAGGCTTCTCCGCCTACGTAGGGAGCAAGGTTATTTTAAAGGAAAAACTCGGGTCCTGGAGAGGAACTTGGGGACTGAACGTAGGGGTGAGCGAATCTATTAGAGGTTGCACCATCACGAACCAGGATAAATCTCTTATGTGGTATTTTCTTCCTTGTCTTTTATTTTCGCATATATAATCTTCATCGGTAATATATTTTAAACGGGATAAATATTTTTAAAATGGCATAATAATTTTTAAATTGGTAAGTAAGCTATTCAGCCCCCTTCTAGCTTAAAATTGCCCTTTTACGGGACCTAATAGACTCATCTCTCAATCTTTCCCGCCTCTCTCGTCTCTTCCCTCTCGATTTCTCTCCATTTTCCGCTACTTTATTCCTCCCTCTTGGTATCAGTCGCCTCTCTCTCTCTCTATTTCCTCTTTTTCGCACTGTTTCTTTCTCCCTTTTTCAGAAAAATCTGCGATAATGTGGGTGTATGTATTTTTGGTGCAGTGATTGTGATGTATTGATTACGTGACTGTTGTGATTATCTGAAATAGTGACTGAATTTTTATGGATTTTGTGGTTTTTATTTGAGCTCCGGCTGGAAACCTGTATGGACACCTCCGGAGTTGTGTCATCATCAGTGATGAACTCGGTGAGCCGACGGTTCAAGGAGATGATGATTCGATGAGCCTCCTTTTTATTTACATAATTATTTTGCGGAAAATTTGATTTAAAAAATAAAATAATTGGAGTTTAATTTCTGAAATCATGTTGAGTCTTGAATTTAGAATTCTGATTAGGCGTAGATTGATATTGTTGGGTTTGTCGAAATTGGGTGGCCACGGTTCTGTTCCGGCTGATAAGTGGCATTTTATACCACTTAGAGCGTTTTGTAATGGCTTGAATTGGCGTCTTGAACTCGAGTATTTTATGTATTTAACGCATTTTCGAGTGTTTTTGCATTTCAGGGTGTAACTTGCTTAGATAAGAGGATTTCATCAAAATAAGCCTAAGGGTGTGCTTGAAATTAGTCTAGGGGAGTTGTGCGAAGAATTCAGCAAAATCAGAAGCAAAAATTGGATTTTTCCAAAAGGCTTGCAGGCGCCCGCCTGGAAGGAGCAGGTGACCGCCTGGGTGCGGGAAATTAAATTCTGGATTTTATAATTCGAGTATAATTAGGCTTTTGTTGGCGCTGGTTCTTATGGACTCTTATATAAACCTATTGGGGAGACGTTTTCAACAACAAGTAACAAGGAGAGAAGATCAAGAAGACCGTTTTAGCACGCAACAACGAAGAAGAGGAAGCATATGTTTATCTTATGATTCTTTTAATTCGTTGTAACAGTGGATGCTAGTTTTCTTTACTCTTTGAACCTTAATACTCTTGTGACGTACTCTGTTTTTATTAAGTATTTTTATTAGTTTATATCGTTGTGTTATTATCATGTTTTCATATGAACCCATGGTGACGATGAGTTCTATCGTGGGCTAATCATGATCATGGGATCATAGCGGATTTACTATGGATCTCTTTAGTTAATTGTTTAATACCTTGGTATATGGTGATTGTATGACATCTAGCATAGGTTGTGCTTATTCGTCTTATGTGCGTCACGAACATATAAGATAGCCTGTTAATCTCTTGTGAAGCGACAGTGAATCTTGAGATTTAGAACTTGCCATGCTAGCATAGGTTCATGTATTATATGTATGATTAGTGGGCAACACTAACCGTTTTACTTGCCCTGTGTAATCATAATGAATAACTTGCCCTTAAATCATTATGTTGTCAAATTCTGTAGACATATAGGGTCTCAACATAATTGATGCCTAATCAACTTCTATCTTAATTGTGGATGCTTGGTAGAATGGTATGCGTACAACGAAAGTTAGCGTTTATCAGTTTCGTGTTGTTCTCATGTGTGTTTAGTATTGATAATTTAAGTGTTTAATTCTCATAGTTAATACTAGTTAATCAATTTTAATTGTTATTTTCTTGACATTGAAGAGTAATCATACATTGGTGACTAGGTGTTAATTAAATATAATTAATCAGAGTTTCTGTGTGAACGAACTAGAAATCATTATATACTATTTTCGAACGCGTATACTTGTGTAATTTATTTAGCGCTTGTTTTCGCCCTAACAAGTTTTTGGCGTCGCTGCCGGGGACTCGGTGTTAATTTATTTAGTTTATGTACTTGCCATAAGTGATCATTAGGATTCATTGATTAAGACTTATTACTTACTGCTTCTGATTGTGTTTCAGGTACTCTAGCGGGCATTTATTTAAACACGTTCTCGCACCCGCAAGAGAAATCTAGATACAGCTGAGGAGACAGATACATCTCTTGACTTTCCGTAGAAGATATTTTTTTAAGATTCGGATAAAGAGTGTGAAAAGAAAGAACCTGTAACAATGGGTGATCGTATAGTTCAAGCTGATCCAGCTCTTATGGACTTTTCTTGGCCTAAAATTGATGACATTCAGTGAAGCATCATTCATCCGGCTATTCAGGAGAATACTTTTGAAATCAAGCCGGGCACTATTCAGATGGTGCAGAATTCTGTTTCTTTCGGAGGTGCTGCGACTGAAGATCCCAACATGCATATTAGGAATTTTGTCAAGATCTGTAGTACTTTCAAATATAATGGTGTTACTGATGAGGCTATCAAGCTGAAGCTTTTCCCATTCTCTCTGATGGACAAAGCTAAGGACTGGTTACATTCTTTACCAGCTGGGTCCATCACTACTTAGGAAGATCTCGCACAAAAGTTTCTAGTGAAGTTCTATCCAATGGCCAAGACTGCAGCTATGAGGAGTGCTCTTACTCAGTTTGCACAGTAACAAGGAGAATCTATATGCGAAGCTTGGGAGCGCTACAAGGAGATGTTGAGAAAGTGTCCACGTCATGGTATGCCTAACTGGATGGTGATCACTGGTTTTTACAATGGTTTGGGGGCCCAATCTAGGCCCATGCTCGATGTAGCTTCTGGAGGCACTTTGTGGGCCAAAAGCTATACTGAAGCCTATAATCTCATTGAAACTATGGCTGCAAATGAGTATCAAAACCCAACTCAAAGAATGATTCCTGGGAAGGTAGCATGTATTCTAGAAGTTGATGCAGCTACAGCTATTACGGCGTAGCTCCAAGTGCTGTCTATGAAGGTCGATTATTTAGCCAACTATGGAGTCAATCAAATAGCTATTGTCTATGAGCTTTGTGCAGGCTCTCATGCGGCAGATCAGTGTTCTCTTGTTAATGAATCTGTTCAGTATGTGAATAATTTTCAGAGATCGCAGCAGCCTGTTCCCGCTACTTATCATCCTAATAATAGAAATCATCCCAATTTCAACTGGAGTAATAATTAGAATGCTGTTCAGCAACCATATTAGCAAGCTGCAAGTAAACAGTTTAATCCACCTGGATTCCAGCAACCTCAGAAATATGCTCAAAGGCAACAATATCCTCAACAAGGAGGTGCTGCTCCACCTTCTAGTGCTGATTTTTAGGAGTTAAAGCTGTTGTGAAAAAGTCAGGTCATTTCTATCAAGACCTTGGAAAATCAAATTGGACAAATAGCCAATGCCTTGCTCAATCATCAACCTGGCACACTTCCAAGTGATACTGAAGTGCCAGGAAGGAAGGAAGCTAAAGAGCAAGTCAAAGCTGTCACCTTAAGGTCTGGAAAAGTTGTTGATGCTGAAAAAACAAAAGATGGAGAAGATGAAGTTGTAGATGAAGAAGAGAAGCAAAAGGAGAAAGAGGGGGAACCAAGGAAGACTAATGTTAAACACACTCTGCCTGAGGGTAATACAGGAGAGAAACAGCTCTATCCTCCACCACCTTTTCCTAAGAGATTGCAAAAAGAAAAGCTGGATAAGCAATTTGCTAAGTTTCTGGAGGTGTTCAAGAAACTTCACATCAACATACCTTTCGATGAGGCTTTGGAGCAAGTGCCTAGTTATGCGAAATTCATGAAAGGTATTCTTTCAAGGAAGGTGAAATTGAATGATCTTGATACCATTGCTCTAACGGAAGAGTGCAGTGCCGTGCTACAGCAAAAGTTACCTCCAAAGCTTAAGGATCCAGGTAGCTTTACCATTCCTTGCACCATTGGCAAGTTTTCACTCGATAAATGCCTTTGCGATTTGGGAGCAAGCATCAATCTGATGCCGTTGTCTATCTTCAAAAAGCTGAATTTGCCTGATCTGAAGCCCACCTACATGTCTCTACAATTGACTGATCGTTCTATTACATACCCATGAGGCATCGTGGAGAACGTGCTAGTAAAGGTGGACAAGCTCATCTTTCCTACAGACTTTGTTATTCTGGATTTCGAGGAAGATAAGAAGATTCCCATAATCTTGGGAAGACCTTTCTTGGCTAGTGGTTGTACCTTGATAGATGTGCAAAAGGGTGAACTTACTATGAGGGTGCAAGATCAGGATGTGACATTCAATGTGTTCAATGCAATGAAATTTCCTAAGGAAGATGAGGAGTGCTTCAAGATGGATTTGGTCGATTCTGCAGTTATTTCAGAACTTGATCATGTGCTAAGGTCTGATACATTAGAAAAAGCCTTATTGGGGGAATTTGACAGTGATGATGAGGAAGGCAATGAGCAGTTACAATATCTGAATGCTTCTCCTTGGAAACGAAAGCTATACATGCCATTTTAATCTCTTGGTAATACTGATCTCAAGAATGATAAGGGAAAGCTCAAACCATCTATTGAGGAAGCACCTACTTTGGAGCTTAAACCACTGCTTGAACACTTGAGGTATGCTTTTTTAGGTGATGCATCTACTTTACCTGTTATTATTATATCTGACCTTTCAGGTAGTGATAAGGATAAGCTCTTGAGGATTTTAAGAGAATTCAAATCGGCCATCGGATGGACTATAGCAAATATAAAAGGGATCAACCCTTCGTACTACATGCATAAAATTCTGCTAGAGGAAGGTAGCAAGCCGACTGTTGAGCAACAGCGAAGGCTTAATCCTATTATGAAAGAAGTGGTGAAGAAAGAAATTCTAAAGTGGCTGGATGCAGGAATTATATATCCTATTTCTGGCACTTCTTGGGTGAGCCCCGTGCAATGTGTACCTACGAAAGGAGGTATTACTGTGATAGCAAATGAGAAGAACGAGCTCATCCCCACTCGAATAGTCACAGGATGGAGGGTATGCATGGAATACAGAAAGTTGAATAAAGCCACAAGGAAGGATCACTTCCCTCTTCCATTTATTGATCAGATGCTTGATAGGTTGGCTGGTCATGAGTATTATTGTCTTCTGGATGGCTATTCGGGCTACAATCAGATTTGTATTGCACCAGAAGATCAAGAAAAGACTACGTTCACTTGTCCATTCGGCACGTTTGCTTTCCGTAGAGTTTCTTTTGGCTTATGTGGTGCACCTGCCACTTTTTAGAGATGCATGATGGTTATATTCTCTTATATGATTGGATATAATGTCGAAGTGTTCATGGACGACTTCTCCGTCTTTGGACATTCGTATGATGAATGTTTGAATAATCTCCGTTTGGTGCTCAAAAGGTGTGTGGAAACCAATCTGGTGCTCAATTGGGAAAAATGTAACTTCATGGTGCAGCAAGGCATCATTCTTGGGCATAAGGTCTCTAGTAAGGGTCTTGAGGTGGATAAAGCCAAGGTGGGAGTCATTGAAAATCATCTACCACCTATTTCTGTGAAGAGAATCCGTAGTTTTCTTGGTCATGTGGGTTTTTATCGGCGTTTCATTAAGGATTTCCTTATGATATCTAAGCCGTTGTGCAACTTGCTCGAGAAAGATGTGCCCTTCAAATTTTATGATGAATGCTTGGCAGCATTCGAGACTCTCAAGAAATGCACCAGTTATTACGACACCTAATTGGAGAGAACCTTTTGAGATGATGTGTGATGGAAGTGATTATGCAGTGAGAGCAGTTCTTGGGCAGCGGAAGTCTAATATCTTTCATGTGGTCTACTATGCTAGTAAGACGCTAAATGGAGCTCAACTGAACTACACCATTACTGAGAAGGAGCTCTTGGCTATAGTTTTTGGTTTCGAAAAAATTCGATCTTATCTACTTATGACAAAGGTGACAGTATTCACTGATCACGCTACCATCCGCTATCTGGTCTCAAAGAAGGATTCGAAGCCTAGACTTATTCGTTGGGTGCTCTTGCTACAGGAATTTGAGTTAGAGATCCATGATTGAAAAGGTACTGGAAATCAAGTAGCTGACCATCTCTCTAGATTGGAGAATCCCGATTCTACTTCACATGATAAGACACTGGTCAACGAATCTTTTCCGGATGAGCAGTTGTTCACCATTCATGAGGAAGAGCCATGGTTCGCAGACATTGTGAACTATCTTGTTAGCAATATAATGCCTCCTAATATGAATGCGTCTCAAAAGAAGAAGTTTCTGCATAAGGCGAAGTGGTACATGTGGGATGAACCATATTTGTTTAGACAATGAGCTGACCAGATCATCAAGAGATGTATCCCATTCTGTGAGATGAAGGGGATATTAAGAGACTGTCATTCCCCAATTTATGGTGGACATAATGATCGTTGCCAAAGAGTTGGGAATCTTACCAGAAAGGATGAGATGCCTTTAAATGTGATGCTTGAAGTTGAGTTCTTCGATGTTTGGGGAATCGATTTTATGGGACCATTTATCTCGTCCTACAATAATCAGTACATCTTACTGGCAGTCGATTATGTCTCGAAATGGGTAGAAGTCAAGGCTCTACCAAATAATGATGCAAAGGTAGTGTTAAATTTTCTTCATAAGTAGATATTCACAAGGTTTGGAACGCCAGGAGTTATCATAAGTGATGAAGGGTCACATTTCTGCAATCGTAAGTTCACTTCTATGATGCAACGCTACAACGTGAATCATCGCATTGCTACTTCCTATCATCCGTAAACTAATGGTCAAGCTGAAGTGTCGAATAGAGAGATCAAGTGCATTCTAGAGAAAGTCATTTGTCCGTCAAGGAATGATTGGTCTTTGAAGCTCGATAAAGCTATTTGGGCTTATAGAACAGTATACAAGACTCCACTTAGGATGTCCCCGTTTTAACTTGTCTATGGCAAGGGATGTCATTTACCTGCGGAGCTTGAGCATAAGGCTTATTGGGCATTGAAGAAGTTAAACCTTGATCTAGACGCAGCTAAGAAGAAGCGAATGCTTCAGTTAAATGAACTTGATGAATTTCGACTTCAAGCGTATGAAAACAATAAAATGTACAAGGAAAAAGTAAAAAGGTGGCATGACAGCAAGCTATCTCCTAAGTCATTTGTGTCGGGGCAACAAGTTCTTCTATTCAACTATCGTCTCCGACTTTTTCCTGGAAAGTTGAAATCAAGGTGGTCTGGACCATTTATCGTCAAAACTGTGTTTCCACATGGAGGGGTGGAGATTTTTGAGGAAGATCCGGGCCAAGCATTCGAAGTAAATGTTCAGAGATTGAAGCACTATTATGGGGATACGGCAAACCGGGAAGTGGTTAGTGCCGTTTTATTGTCAACTTGATCGCATTACTCTACGTCTAGCTAATGACATAAAATAAGCGCTTCTTGGGAGGCAACCCAAGATATGAGACCATAGGAACCCTTAGATAGTAGTACTTTATCCAAATACCCAAAAAAATCAGAAAAATCTTGGCAGATTTTTTTTTTTCCAGAGACCTTGCAAGCGCCCGCCTTCTAAGACCAGGCAGCCGCGTGCTGGCAGGCGCCCGCCTGCTTATGCCAGGCGACCGCCTGCGGACCTGAATTTTGAAAAAATCAGTTTTCAGCCTATAAAAAAAACACAAAAACAAAAAAACAAAAAAACCACATACCACAATCCCCATTACCCACGATTTTTTTCCTACAAATTAGTCACAATCCCACTCCAAATCAATTTTTAACCCTAAGCCTACCCTATATATACATACAACCTCATACTACACATCTCATATACTTTCAACTTTCAAACTCTCTTCTACACACAAAACACAAACTCTCAAGCCCTTATTTTCAGTTTTCATGGCACCAAAAAGATCGAGAACTATGGGTAGCAGCAGCACCAATCCGACTGCTACTGATTCGTCGAGGAGCACTGCTGCGAGGCCCCGATTATTGGATAGGGCTACTGAAGAGGAGTATGCCAAGCTTCTAACGAAGCCGATTATGAAGGAGAGGGGGTTTTTGCCATCGGGGAGGGATGGTAATTTATTGCCGATGATTGCAGAAAAGGGATGGATGACCATCTGCGAGTCACCTGAGGCTGTCCTGATGAGTGTTGTTCGCGAGTTCTATGCAAATGCCAAGGCCGACAAGAATGGATTTTCTGTTGTTCGTGGGCTTACTGTTGATTATCCGCCCGAGGCGATTCGCCGGGTTATTGGGCAGCGACAAAGGAAACTCCAGGAGGAGAATTGGAATGAAAAGGCCCCTGAGGATTTTGATTCAGACTTGATTATTGCTACTCTCTGTCAGCCGGGTACAGTGTGGAAGTTTAAGATGGGATCTAACGATTATCGTTCTTTCCCGGCTGTCGCGATGAACAGGTATGCTCGTGCTTGGAATGCATTTATTTGTGCTAATATTCTTCCTTCTTCGCATGCACATGAGGTTACAGTTGAGAGAGCCAGGTTATTGTGGGGGATTCTGAATGAGGAGTATTATGTGGACCTTGGTGAGTTCATCTACCAAGGGATTTTGAAGTTTTTGAGGGGGAAGTCGCAATACAATATCCCGTATGCCTCTATTGTCACTAAGCTATACAAGGCAGTTGGAGTCTAATGGCCTTCTTATGAGCAGTTACAGATGTCGGCCACTCCTATTGATTTAGCGACGTTGAATGCAATGCAGGAGTGGACGGGTGGAGAGCCCGAGTCACATGGTTAGGGATATCATCTTCCAGGAGGACGTCCAGCAGCTGGTGCTACCATGGCTAGGTCCAGTCAGACTCAGGGGGAGGTAGGTTCTTCGAGAGCCTAGGGAGGTGATGGTTCGGAATTGGCTGATGTCCAATACAGGAGGCTTTCCATGAGGATGGATGCGATATATGAGTCACAGAGTAGGTTTGCGCAGGAGCTCACCCTAGCACTTGGGACTTCATTTAGAGGCCTTGGAGCTGACATCCAGTGGCCCATTTTTGGTGAGGATTCTGCTTATCCACCTCCTGACACTCCACCCTCTAAGGGTGGTGATGATGATGATGATGATGATTCTGAGTAGGTATACCCTATGTTCCTTTCTATTACCTTCACTGGGGACAGTGAAGATTTTAAGTTTGATGGTGGTAGTTAAGGAACATATTTGTGTATGTGTCATATAGTTGCATTTTCATGTTAGTTTAGTTCATATAGTTGCATGTCCATGTAGTTTTTTTTATATAGTTTTTTTTATTATTATATAGCTTTATTTATCATGACATATAGCTCATGCATATACCATGATCCTTTTTGTGTTGCTTTATCAATAGATATGTGATATTGATGCGAGTGTAGTGATAGTGCTAGAATGATGTTGAATCTTGTTAGGTTGGCATGCATGCTAGAAACAATTGTAATTTCACTAAGTCTTAGAGTTGCTTAAGGACTAGATTGTTGTCATGATTTGATGGTTTTTGAGGTTAATCTATTATTTATGCTTAGAATGTATGATAGGTTCTTAATGATAAAAGGCATGAAAAGATAAAAATTGGAGTAAAAATTGGAATTCATTGCTAGTTGTGGCTAGGCGTCAAATGGCTAGTAGCCGGCTCGTATTGTATACCAGTAGTCTAGGGTTGAGCAACATGGAACAAAGCGCACTTGCTCAGAAATTGAAAAAAAATTGAAAAAAAAAGAAAAAAAAAGAAAAGAAAAAAAATATGGTTTAATGCATAATTGATCACGAGTGAGCTCTTTGGTGTTCGAGTTATTAAGTTCTTAGGGGACTTTGTACCTAGTGGCCTAAGGTTTTTATAGTCTGGAATCCGCTAACCTAATGCTCGCTAAATGGATACCATTGCTTAAGTCTTTTATGGACCTCACTCATTGCATGATCAAATAAGCATTTATTTATGTGTTAAATAAAAGCATGATTCCGTAATAAACTCCAATGAACTCGAAGTGTTATAAGTCATTTTATGTCTAGAATATATTCTTCGTATAATCTTGTGATTGCCTTGAGGATAATTAAGTTATGGTGATTGATCTAGTTTCAAAGCATATCTGTTAAGTATTCGCACACACCACGTTTCTAGTTGTATGTTAGCTTATGTGATTTAACTGATCTTTAGTCTCCTAATTGCATTTTTGATATGTCATGTGTTGGTTGGTTTAGTCATCACGATGGGAATCGCTGCATTTCATATAGTTTGCATTCATTCATATTTTTATTCTGTTTTTGAGTCTGTGCTGCTTGAGGACCAGCATCGATTTAAGTTTGGGGGTGTGATAAATGGCATTTTATACCACTTAGAGCGTCTTATAACGGCTTGAATTGGCGTCTTAAACTCGAGTATTTTATGTATTTAATGCGTTTTTGGGTGTTTTTGCATTTCAGGGTGTAACTTGCTTAGATAGGAGGATTTCATCAAAATAAGCCTAAGGATGTGCTTGGAATTAGTCTAGGGGAGTTGTGCGAAGAATTCAGCAAAATCAGAAGTAAAAATTGGATTTTTCCAGAAGGCTTGCAGGCGCCCGCCTGGAAGGAGCAGGTGACCGCCTGGTAGCAGGCGCCCGCCTGGAAGAAGGAGGCGGCCGTCTGGGTGCGGGAAATTAAATTCTGGATTTTATAATTCGAGTATAATTGGGCTTCTGTTGGCGCTGGTTCTTATGGACTCTTATATAAACCTATTGGGGAGACGTTTTCAACAACAAGTAACAAAGAGAGAAGATCAAGAAGACCGTTTTAGCATGCAACAACGAAGAAGAGGAAGCATACGTTTATCTTGTGATTCTTTTAATTCGTTGTAATAGTGGATGCTAGTTTTCTTTACTCTTTGAACCTTAATACTCTTGTGTCGTACTCTGTTTTTATTAAGTATTTTTATTAGTTTATATCGTTGTGTTATTATCATGTTTTCATACGAACCCATGATGACGATGATTTCTATCATGAGCTAATCGTGATCATGGGATCATAGTGGATTTACTATGGATTTCTTTAGTTAATTGTTTAATACCTTGATATGTGGTGATTGTATGATATCTAGCATAGGTTGTGCTTATTCGTCTTATGTGCTTCGCGAACATATAAGATAGCCTGTTAATCTCTTGTGAAGCGACAGTGAATCTTGAGATTTAGAACTTGCCATGCTAGCATAGGTTCATGTATTGTATGCATGATTAGTGGGTAACTCTAACCGTTTTACTTGTCCTGTATAATCATAATGAATAACTTGCACTTAAATCGTTATGTTGTCAAATTCTGTAGATATATAGGGTCTCAGAATAATTGATGCCTATTCAACTTTTATCTTTATTGTGGATGCTTGGTAGAATGGTATGCGTACAACGAAAGTTGGCGTTTATCAGTTTCGTGTTGTTCGATTAATATCATCACCATTACATGCTAAGGGTAATAACAATAACTATTGAATGAAGTAGTAATGAAGTTATGATCTCATGTATATTTAGTATTGATAATTTAAGTGTTTAATTCTCGTAGTTAATATTAGTTAATCAATTTTAATTATTATTGTCTTGACATTGAAGAGTAATCATACATTGGTGAGTAGGTGTTAATTAAATATAATTAATCAGAGTCTTTGTGGGAATGAACTAGAAATCATTCTATACTATTTGCGAACGCGTATACTTGCGTGATTTATTTAGCACAGCCCTAACACCAGCCACTGTTGCCGCTGAGCACGGAGGTTCCGTGAACCGAAAACCTACAAAGATACTGCCTTTTTGTTTTCATGAACCGGGTCTAATTGTATGCTTGTGTTTGCTTCTGTGAATTTGAAATAGGTCCCAAAGTTGGATTGAAATTATAAT
Source organism: Apium graveolens (assembly GCF_009905375.1). Classification (NCBI taxonomy): domain Eukaryota; kingdom Viridiplantae; phylum Streptophyta; class Magnoliopsida; order Apiales; family Apiaceae; genus Apium; species Apium graveolens. The sequence continues at coordinate 75,539,148 of NC_133651.1, read as the reverse complement.
ATATATGTGAAATGGGGTTCAATAATCTTAGTTAATGCTAGTTAAATATGGAATATGAACATATGGTTTAAGTATATTAGTCAGAGCGATTCAAATTGAAGTGGGTTGTTATGTGTTGATGTTTTTAAATACAAATTCTTTACATATTTGGCTATGTGTTTAGCTGTTAATCGATATATGAGCATAACTAGACATAAATGCCTATTATGTGATTTAGTGTTATAGCCTCACCTCTATATTGAAGGGTAAAAATAAATAGTGTTTGTTTAGTGAGGATATGTCTAGCATAACTAATTATCTACTTTAGGGTATTTCAATTCTGCAGGTTCTAGTCAAAAGCCCCATCCTACAAAGTCGAACTAGGATTGATATCTCATCCCTACACCTTATCTCAGCAAGGCAAGTACCTCCGACCATATTTTTCATAGTTTAGTATTTTGAATATATACCCATGAACTATCTAATTAATGTATATTCATACTTGATCAAGACGATTTAAGTTGCGTATCCTCAGACTCAAAAATTCTTGATTAAATTTTAAGAATATTATAAGGGACAGTAATTTGTAGCAATACCTATCTCTAAACTGCACTTTACATCAGAAAATGTTTAGTAATCAGTTATTACTAAATTTTATGGTAAAAGTTGGATTTGAAGTAAAGCTCTCTTAACCTATATCATCAAAAGTTTTGAGGAGATAGATATAGTCAAATCAAAACTCTAGAACTAGAAATGAATTGAAACAGATATTCTATTAGAGTTGCATAAGAGGTTTGTTATTCGGTAAAGACCCAACATTTTCGGCTTTCTGGGAGCATCTGCAATATAGGCATAATTGTTTCTTTTATTGACAACTATCTTTATATTTATGTTCTTCTTTTTCTTTCCAGTGCTTTCATTTTTGATCTCATTTACTGGTGTCTTGATCATTGGACTAGCTTCAGACTTCTTCTCACATTCAGTGTTGAGAGTGGATTTAGCATTCTTCATTTCTTCATCTTTATCTACAATTTCTTACTTGATGATAAACTCCTCTTCACTGAAGTTCACCTCACCAGCTTTGAACAAGGGTGCATTCATCTTTTTTAGCACCACATGAACTTTTTTGTTCACACTTTCATTTCCCTTGTCAACATCACTTTTCTTATGAGATGCACGAGTCTCATAATCCAAACCAATAGCTATGTTAGCACATGGCTTGTTCTTCTCATGGTATTGAACAACCAATTGATATGCATTTTTAAATGACTTGAGCTTAAGATAATTTTTCTCAATTTCGTCTCTTAGCATAGCTCCTACTTCCTCTGCACATTTTAGCTTATTTTTGAGGTATTCATATTCTTGTCTAACTGCTTCTAGACTAAGAAGCTGCAGCTCTAGTTCTTGTTTCTCATTCACTTTTGAAAGCCTACTCATTCCTCAATAGCTTTCACCATGCTTGTGTGAATGTGAAACATTTCTACACTCATCTTTTCAAAAGTTTCCTAATATTGTGAAGTATTTAAATCAACAGTGGTTAAAATAGGTACTTCAGATTTTGATGCAGATGACTCTCCTTCCTCCAAAGCCATGAGAGCATAGTTTCCATATTCTCCAACATCATCTTCATCATCTTCCCAACTTTTACCTTCAGCAATATATGTTTTTCCATGTTATTTCTTCAGAAGTGCTTCATACTTAGCTTCAAGCTCCAAATAAGCCTTATCCTTCTTCACCTTCCTTGGCTTCCTATATTATGTGACAAAGTGACCAAGTTCATCACAGTTGTAGCATCTAATCTTTGATATATCTAAAGATCCTTACTTGTAGCCACCTTTTACAGTTGTATTTGTCTGAGTATTTCATTTCTAGTCGTTGTTGTAAGATGTTTAACCTTTACCCTTGAAATACCTAGGCTTTTTGACTCCTATGTTTGAAAACTTTCTTGCTAGATAATCCATAAACCGGTCCATTTCATCCAACTCATCAAGAGTATAGTACCCATCCTCTTCCAACTCCAGAATGACTTATTTTTGAGGTTCTTTGTTCTTCTGCTCAACAGCTTGAATAACTTGAGTCTAGGATTCAGTGCCATCTTCAGTTATTTTCTTGTCATTTGCTATCAATGCACTTGACAAATCCACAACATGCCCTTGAGACACTTTCAATGACTTTCTCTGCATCATTTCCAGCTCATAAGTTTTGAGAATTCCATACAAAACCTCCAAAATTATTATCCCTAAATCTTTCCATTCTCTTACTGTAGAGATGTTTTGTTTTATATGGTCAGGGAGAGTGAGCAGGAATTTTAGGTTAACTTCCCGAGCTTCATATTATTTGTCATGAAGATGCAAGTCATATATCAACTTGTTAAATCTTTTAAAGAGCTCAGTAATTCCTTCTTTAGGTTTAGCCATGAAACCCTCATATTGTGAGACTAGAATCCTTCTTTGGTTTGACATCACTTATTCAGTACCTTCACACATAATCTCTATCTTTTCCCAGATTTGCTTGGCTGACTCACAGTTGATGATATTGTTATACATGAAATTATCAAGAGATTCAATAAGAATGAGTTGCAATCTATTGTCAAGTAAAACTTTCTCCTTTTCTGGTTAAGTATATGTAGATGGATATTTAGGAGCAAAGTGACCAGGAATGACCATATAACCATCTATTGCTTCAGGCACCCTTATCATATGAATGAAGGGTCCATGCTTGAGAATTTCAATATATAGTGGATTGGCCATCCTGATGAACAACATCTTCTTCTTCTTCTTCCATATAGTTCACTTTGTCAAAGACAGTGATTTTCATACTGCTAAGCTTCTGTGCACTCATACTTCCAAGATCTAATATGTTTACTTTTAGATTTGTCTATGATACCACTTGTTATGTATGAAGTGCAACACATAGGGGGTGAATGTGTTTCTTTTTTTTTAATTAATTGTGAATATTTTTGGCTCTTGGAACTTCACAGCTAGATGAATTTGCAGTGATAAAAGATTGAATGTAAAGACACGAGTACTTTATCAAAAACTCACTTCATTTGTATTAAAATAATTTTTTTTATGCTACAAATCTGTGTTCTTGAAAATAAGAACTCGACTACTTCTCTTGAGAGAATATAAGATTTTCTAGATCTGTTTGTTACTACAAGACTAAGGACCCGTGACATGTTTTATAGCATGGTTTATAGAATTTGCACTAAAATAGACCAACTCTTTTATCTTTTTCTATTTCTAGTGCATCATATCTGTGTATAATCTATTCGGCCTGTGATATTCCACTGTCATGTTCATCTTGGCCATTGATCTTGCATTCTTCAAGCTGTATTTGTAGGCTTTTCAATTCAGTGATAGAATTTTTTATTGACTAATAATCTGGGATCTTCAAGTAGTATATATTCTGAATTCTGAAGTTGTTTGTTGAGATCTATTTTCTTGTCTAAGGATGTCACATACCGATAAGTAAAATAATTTATGGATATCTCTATGTCTCGATAAGTGTTATGACTTTTCGAAGTCTCCAGTTCTCTACAAGTAGAATGAGTTGTCAATATCGCTAGTTCACTACATAAACTTTAGACTTGTCGATATCTTCAGTTCTCTACAAGTAGATTTTAGTTTGTCGATATCTCTAGTTCTCTACATAAGCTTTTCAATTGTCGATATCTCTAGTTCTTTACAAGTAGATTTCAGCTTGTCGATATCTCCAGTTCTCTACAAAAGCTTTTCACTTGTCGATATCTCCAATTCTCTGTATAAGTTTTTGACTTGTCGATATCTCTAGTTCTCTACATAAGCTTTTGACTTGTCGATATCTCCAGTTCTCTACATGCAGATTGACTTGTCAATATCTCTTGGGACATCTCTACAAGCCATTTTTGACTTCTCGGCCTACATATCTATATTCCTTGATCTGTGACTTATCGATATCTGACTTAGAACATTTTTCCTAGAATAACATTATTCAACTCCAAGCTTCCACACTTCTCTCTGAGGCATGATCATGATTGATCCTCTTCCAGAGTTTATTCCTTAGCTTGATGGTTGTTCAAGAGAAATACTCCAATCTAATCTACTTAGCATTTTTAAAGACTCAAGAAATACAAATACATAATAGAATGGGATTATCATATTGTTAGTGTTTGTGCCTTGGAGACAACATTATAATGTTTTAGTTTAAGACATTAGGATTATTAATGTTTATGTTCTCTCGATTATTCTCTTTATAATTTATTAATTCTTTATTTACTGCGATATAAATGTTAGATTAATAAATGTTCTTGGAATATGATATGCAATTCTATATCTCTAGGCACGTGACTTAGAAATGAGATTATGAGAATAGTATCAATATTCCTATAGGTCCCTAGTCGAGTATTATTATTAAGGGAAAATAATAATGCATTAAGACCAGTGTGTTTGTTGACTGATGATCACATCTCATTGATCATAGGTATAGTGATATTAAAGTCAAAAACACAGGCAGATGTATATGTACATGGTGCTGGACAGACCCAATGTGAGATTCTACATGTCTGTTGTGTTAAGTAATTCTCACAGTGATAATAATGTAATGGTCCTTAGACCTGAAGTCATTATATTTCTATACGAGAATTAATATAGATTGATTTCATGAAAAGTTATCCTTGACCTCGTAATGATAAAAGTGGACATGGGGTATATTATGAATCATATGAGAAATATGAATGATCTAGATGGGATTTAACCCTCCTATTTTAGGAGTCATATTATTGGCCTCTTGTGTGAGCTACACTATGCAATGCGTGGCCACGCTCAAATGTTGATTTGATATGATAGTCTACTCATTGATCAAGGAAACTTGGATTAAACTATGATGAGAATGACACATTACATGCCTCTAGTTTAATCTATAATATTTGGTTAAAGGGATTATATTACATTGTACATTATTCACGAAAGGTTTAATCGATCACCAATTCAATTATTATTACTTGGGTAGCAATGATATATTACCAGATGTCGCTCATTGTTTACGATTTTAAATTAGATTTAAAATCCGTTGCCAATGTAATAATAACCTATAGGGTCACACACTAAGAATGCTTGAAGGATTATTTAATTTAAATTGGATTTAAATTATATTAAAGTAATTCGAATTATTAATAATATTAATTAAGTATGACTTAATTAATTAGATAAATATTGATATTCGAATTTACTAATATTAATTATGAAATTTATTTGTTAAATAATTAAGTGTGACTTAATTATTATACAAATAGGAATTTCGAATTAATAATAACTCCTAATTAGTTAAGAGTTATAATTCTTTTCTACTCTCTATATATCTCTTATGTGGCTGATTTTGAGGGTAAGACTTTTACTAAAACCCTAGCCACCAAGGGAGAAGATGGAGAGAGCAAGAAGAAACGAGTTTGTGCTAGTACACATCCAATCCTTGAGTTCAAGCATTCGTGTGGATACCAATAGAGCGTAGATCGCGAGAGTGGGATGCGTGGTGATTGAACAAGCTTTGGATCTCCATTAGTCAACCAATTGGTAAAGCTTCTTAAGGTAAACAATCTGATCTATGAATTAAATATATGTTTTTCGCATGGATCCTGCGGCGGGTTTCTAAAATTATGATTTTTTACATTTTTAATTACTATTTCCGTTGCATTTATGTGCTCGAAACCCAACACATACAACTTATTCTTAGGGTTGTCAAGGTGACTTAGTCTTGTTATGTACATGCATGTCTTGCACAACACTAGTTGAACAACACATCCATTGATAGTTCAGATTGTTCCATCAAGTGATACCTCATAGTAGTTGATTCATGTACTCTAACACTTCTAGGTCTGAAGGAAGGGAGTGAAAACACTGAGATTAAGGAACTTCTTTGATAGTAAGTGTTAGATATATTTAATAGTATCATGTCTAATATGATTTGTGTTTAGTTTTCAGATCTTACTTAAACAGGACAAATCAGTACTTAATTGGAAATCAACACTTATACTGAAGTCAGAACTTAAGTTATCAGGAGATATTTATCAGGAGATAATATCAGGACTTAAGGAGACTTTCAGATAAGGAAGGCAGCTGATTGAAAGGAAAGAAGATCAAGACAAACGCAAGAAGAGATATGCATGAACAAGGAATTCTCTGAAGAATAGAATACTTGGAAGAAAAGATATCTGATTGATATATTTTAGGAAGATGAATTATATTTCTATATCAATTAGCGATTATCTTGTAACTGTGTAGTATATAAACACAGACATAGGGTTTACACTATATATGTTATCATTATCGAGAATAATATTCATTGTAACCCTAGCAGCTCTCGTGATATTTGTTCATCACTGAGAGAGGACAGTTCCATATTGTAACAAAGTTTATTATATTGAATAAAGTCTGTTTTCTGTTACTTGAGTTCTTTAATTCGATTTGATTATGATAAACAATGTATTCAACCCCCTTTTACAGTATGTGTGACCTAACATGTGGTATCAGAGCAGATCTGTTAACACACAAACAGTTTAAGATCCAAAAACAATCATGTATGAAGAAGAAACTCCAACCAAGCCCACCAAAACTGAAGAACCTCCAAAGACTCAAATCCATAGTCGATATGAGACTATTCGAGTTCCCATACTGAAACCATCTGAATATTCCATATGGAAGGTGAGGATGTCTATGTTTCTGGAAGCTAATGATCCAGAATACCTTGACAAAATCAATGAAGGGCCACACAAGCCAACCTAACTCTCTGTTGTAGTTGCAGGTCAACCAGCAAAGTCTGTACCAAAGGAGAAGAGTGATTATACTGCTAAAGATATCTCATCAATTGCTAAGGATGCTAAGGTACGACACTTGCTGCATAGTGCTATTGATAATGTAATGTCAAACAGAGTAATCAAGTGCAAGACTGCAAAGGAGATATGGGATGCTTTGGAGACAAGATGCCAGGGAACCGAATCAATTAAGAAGAACATAAAGACTATACTTACTCAAGAGTATGAACACTTTGACTCAAAGCCTGATGAGTCATTAACTGGTGTATATGACAGATTTGTCAAACTCTTGAATGATTTGTCACTAGTCGACAAGGAATATGATCTTGAGGATTCAAATCTTAAATTCCTGTTAGCACTTCCTGAAAGATGGGATTTGAAGGCAACCACTATAAGAGACAACTATAATCTTGAAGAAACAACTCTTGATGAAATTTATGGGATGCTCAAGACTCATGAACTTGAGATGGAACAAAAAAGCAAGAGGAAAGGAGGAAAGTCAAGGATAGTTACTCTTAAGGCTGAGGAGGAATCTCCCAAAGCAGCTACCTTAAGGAAAGTCAAGGGAAAAGCTCTCATCACAAAGTATGATACTGAGTCATCAAGTTCTGATAGTGATGATGACTCAAAAACTGAAAGCGTGCCTGAGATGGACGCTGAAGAAGATATGATGAAGCTGTGCACTCTTATGGTGAAAGGAATCACAAGAATTGTATACAGAAAATTCAGGAAGGGAAATAAGTTTTCCAGAAAAGGTGCAAGTTCTGATAAGAAGAGTTTCAGAAAATCTGAAGGTAAAGGAGGGAAGTCTGATAGAGGAGATTACACAAATGTCAAATGCTACAACTGTGGTGAGAAAGGCCACATATCTCCTGATTGCAAGAAAGTGAAGAGTGACAAAGGCAAGGCTCTTGTCATAAAGAAGAAAAGCTGGACAGACACTTTAGATTCTGAAAGTGAGGAGAACTATGCCTTGATGGCAAATGCTGAAAGCAGTTCTGATGCTGCTGAGTTAAAGGTACCTCAAACTACTTATGCCTTTCATACTGATGATATTAATGAGTTGAGAAGATATCTTAAAACCATGTTCATTAGTTATAGAGATCAAACTTTAACATGTGAAAGATTAACTTCTGAAAATCTTGCTTGTAAAAAGAGGAATGATTATTTAGAAAATGAGTTAGTCATGTTCCATCAAACTCAGAAAGATAGAGATTATGCTTTTTATGTTAGGGATGAAGTACTTAAAATGAATGAATCTCTAAAAACTGAGTTAGAAAAGGAAAGAGAGATTATCATAACTTGGACTAACTCTGGCAGAACAACTCAGAATTTGTTAAGTAGTGGAAACTGGAAAGAGGGCTTAGGTTATGGAGATGATAAGAATGATAAAGGAACTGTAGAAATTGAGCCTATAGTTATTAAACAAAAACAAGAGTCTTTAAAAACTTTCTGGTGGATTTGAATGATTCCACCAGAGATATATAATATATATCGAGAGAACTATGTGTGCAAAAAGCTCACAGCTGCTTACAAATGAACAACTAAGAATACAGAGAAATACTGAGAATTCAGCTTACAAATGTTTCTCTTTTGGTTACTTAGTTTCTTAGTTCGTTGTTCTATTTGCTGCTTCTTAGTTTATATATCACCAAGATTACAAAGCAATAAGACAAGATAATTAAACAAAAACTATCGAGTCTATTACAATGCTACTTCATTACTCTATTCCAGCATCTTTGAATATCTTCATAATAGCATGGAAATGGAAATGCTCCTTTGTTCTCGAAAACCCAGTTGAATAGGCTACCACATTCCATTTGCATACACTCGACGCATGTAACTGTGTTGTCACTGTCAACAGATATTTGAATTCTTTATCCGTCAGGTTCATGATCATCCGTCGAGTTAATGATCATCCGTCGGGTTGTTGATCATCCGTCGAATTCATTGTTGATTATCCGTCGGGTAGCAATCAGGCACTAGACTTCATTTCATTTATGCAGAATTACAAGACATCATCTATGTACAATTAATCAACCTATTCTGCATATCTAGTTAAAGTCAACATGACTTAAGTACTACTACAGATCCTAAACAATGTGTATGTAGAAATGTGCTACAGACTTATTGTTACATAAGTTACTCACTCGATAGATAATAAATTATCATCCATCGGGACTATATTGAGTCATCCATCGGGACTATAATCCTTATCCGTCGAGTGCTACATTTTCACTAAGTAAAATCTACGAAGGTGTTTTGTTAATGAAATCATCAAGTTCACAATATATACACAACAACTGTTGAAGAGTATAAGATAATGCTGGGGCTTTCATCTACCACCTTCAGTTTTTAGTGCGACTGGTAACTTAAAAATGTTAAAATATATAATAATATGTTAGATATATTTGATAATGTCATGTGTAATATGATTTGTGTTTAGTTTTCAGATCTTACCTAACAGGACAAATCAATACCTAACTGGAAATCAGCACTTATACTGAAGACAAAACTTAAGATATCATAACTTAAGTTATCAGAACTTAAGGTTCGGAAGATATTTATCAGGAGATAATATCAGGACTTAAGATAACTTTCAGATAAGGTAGGCGGCTGATTGAAAGGAAAGAAGATTGAGACCAAGACAGAAAGAATTGTGCATGAAGAATGAATTCTATGAAGAATAGAATACTTGAAAGAAAAGATAACTAGTTGATATATTTTAGGAAGCAGAATTATATTCCATATCAATTAGAAGATTATCTTGTAACTGTGTAGTATATAAACACAGGCATAGAGTTTACACTATAAGTGTTACGATTATCGACGTTATTATTCTTTATAACTCTAGCAGCTCTCATGATAATTTGTTCATCACTGAGAGAGGACAGTTCCATATTGTAACAGAGTTTATTATGTTGAATAAAATCTATTTTCTGTTACTTGAGTTCTTATATTCGATTTGATTGTGCTAAACACTGTATTCAACCCCCTTCTACAGTGTGTGTGACCTAACAAGTGGTATCAGAGCCTTCTGTTAACACACAAACAGTTTAAGATCCAAAATCAATCATGTCTGAAGAAGAAACCCCAACCAAGCCCACCAAAACTGAAGAACCTCCAAAAACCATAACCCATAGTCGATATGAGACTATAAGAGTTCCCATGTTGAAACCTTCTGAGTATTCCATATGGAAAGTGAAGATGGCTATGTTTCTGGAAGCTACGGATCCAGAATATCTCGACAGGATTTATGAAGGACCACATATGCCAACCAAACTCTCTGTGGAAGTTGCAGGTCATCCAGCAAAGTCTGTACCAAAGGAGAAAAGTGATTACACTGCTGAAGATATCTCATCGATTGTGAAGGATGCAAAGGTAAGACACTTGATGCATAGTGCCATTGATAATATCATGTCAAACAGGGTAATTAACTGTAAGACTGTAAAAGAGATATGGGATGCTTTGGAAACAAGGTGTCAGGGAACCGATTCAATCAAGAAGAATAGGAAGACGATACTCACTCAAGAGTATGAGCACTTTGACTCAAAGCCTGATGAGTCATTAACTGATTTATATGACAGATTTGTCAAACTCTTGAATGATTTGTCACTAGTTGACAAAGAGTATGATATTGAAGATTTAAATCTAAAATTCCTGTTAGCTCTTCCTGAAAGATGGGATTTGAAGGCCACAATAATAAGAGACAACTATAATCTTGATGAAACAACCCTTGATGAAATTTATGGGATGCTCAAGACTCATGAACTTGAGATGGAACAAAGAAGCAAGAGGAATGGAAGAAAGTCAAGGACAGTTGCCTTTGTGGCTGAGGAGGAAAGTCCCAAAGAAGCTGCCTCAAGGAAAGGCATGTGAAAGGCTCTCATCACAAAGTCTGATACTGAGTCATCAAGTTCTGATAGTGATGATGACTCAGAAACTGAAAGTATACCTGAGATGGACCCTGATGAGGAGATGTTGAAGCTGTGTGCTCTTATGGTGAAAGGGATCACAAAGATTGCGTACAGAAAATTCAGGAGAGGAAAGAAGTTTTCCAGGAAAGGTGCAAGTTCTGAAAAGAAAGGTTTCAGAAAATCTAAAGGCAAAGGAGAAAAGTCTGACAGAGGAGATTACTCAAATGTTAAATGCTACAACTGTGGTGAGAAAGGCCACATATCTCCAGATTGTAGAAAAGGGAAGAGTTACAAAGGCAAGGCTCTTGTCACAAAGAAGTAAAGTTGGTCAGATGCTTCAGATTCTGAGGATGAGGAAAACTATGCCTTGATGGCAAATGCTGATAGCAGTTCTGATACTGCTGACTTAAAGGTACCTCAAACTACTTATGCCTTTCATACTGATGATATTACTGAGTTGAGAAGATATCTTAAGACCATGTTTATTAGTTATAAAGATCAAACTTTAACATGTGAAAGATTAACTTCTGAAAATCTTGCTTATAAAAAGAGGAATTATTATTTAGAAAAAGAGGTAGTCATGTTCCATCAAACTTAAAAAAATAGAGATGATGCCTTTTTTGTTAGGGATGAAGTGTTAAAAATGAATGAATCTCTAAAAACTGAGTTAAAAAAGAAAAGAGAGATTATCAGGACTTGGACTAAGTCTGGTAGAGCAACTCAGGATATTCTTAGTAGTGGAAACTGGAAAAAGGGCTTAGGTTATGGAGATGACAAGAACAGTAAGGGAACTGTAGAAACTGAGCCTAAAATTGTTAAACAAAAACCAAAGGTAAATCCTGTTAAGTTTGTAACTGCAAAGTCTGATATTGAGAAATCAGAAGTTAAGGAGAAAGTAACTTCTGATGTCACACCCCCAACTTAAACAGCAAAATAAATATATCTATTACAACATTTTAAGGGAAGAATACACAACCAACTCCAAGATCTTATAGTTTAGGGTTTGGAACAGCCCAAATCTACCAACTATTACATCTGATTACAATTACCGAGTCCTCACACAAACTATTATTACTTATTATACCTGAGCTCGATCATAAGCATCAGCATCACAGGTCTTACGGGCAGTCTGCTTGAATCTAACCATAGATGCTAGCTGTAATATCAGGGTAAAGCAAGAAGTGAGCCAAATGCTCAACAAGTGCTAAGAGTACGATACAAACATAAATCGAGATATAACTTTAAGAATGACAATGGAAAGACATAACCAATGATAACGAGAGATAAAACTTATGTGAGATGGCATCATTTTGCTTGTATCAAAATAATTTAAAATCATGTCTTAATCAAAATCATTTTATGACGCTACGGATTACAGCCGGTGATCAGCCGCGAAGTAATCCCGAACCTCGCTGGGTTCTAAAACATTAACGGGAATCCCTAGGCAACTTTTAAGTCTAATATAAGTGTGGAAAGGACTCGCGTCTCAGTCTAGACCCACTATTCAAGGAAAACATTTATCCCCCTTTGGGACTGAAAACCCACATTTATTTATTTCAAAAACTGATGCCGAATTATAACAAAATCTCTTTTAACAGTAAACATTTTTATTAAGGGATTATAGATCGACTCGAAACACGGGAAATATGGTACTAAATCTCAGGGCCATGATTCACAAAACTTTACTCTATTAGGGTAACCAAAAGGTTTTCATATGTCAGAACTTGGACATGAAAATTTGGTGGGACTAATGGATAATATGAAGGGGTATTGCCAAACTGGGCTTAAAGCAATGGTTTCTCGTCAAGGTTCAAGTGCTGGATCATCAAGGAGGTAAGCTTCATGAATACTAATGGTGTTAAGGTATGAAGAAATGATTTTTAGCTCAGGATATATCAGAATTGTCAAGCTTTAGAATAAGAAAGAGGGATATCAATCAATGAGGAATCACTTTGATAAGTATCTGACTTTCAGGGTTCAAGGTAAGGTTCTATAGGGGTTCAAGTATCAGGATGAGATATCAATACTTAGGAATCATCAGCATGTTAATCAAGAGGATCAATCAAGTAATATAACAACTCTTCATTTTATCATGGTATTTAATTATCATGAAAAGACTTTTGAACTACTTGCAATACATACTCGAGGGTTCATGGCATTTCTATATAATTCAAAGATAAACGAAAGATACGTTTGATTTAAACATATCAAAATGACTCAGGATAATGGCATCGATATATATATGAACTGTTTATAGTAAATACGAAGGTCAAGTTGAATCACTTGCCTTGAGAAAGGCTGGTCTGGTCTGACTAGTAGGAGCATCAACTGGAGCTTCACTCGACCTTTATGGCAAGTTTTCCCTCGTCTCGAGATCCTACATAAATAATAATAATCCTCATTATAATATATTCTTACCATCTTAACCTATTTACAACCCGAAATTTAACACGGATGGCACTTAGGCCTATATGCACTTAATTTTATATTCGCCTTTAAATTACAAAAGTACACACATAGCCACATAATCACATATCATATATTAATAACACCATATATACCATAATGCAACACTAGGCTTGGATGATCTTGACTCACAACTTAAGTCACTTGGTCGCTAAACTAGACAAAGTCTTCTAATTTTGGCTTCCTAACTCGATGTGCCTTTACTAAACTATCCAAAACCTATTGACCCTCACTTATGCCTTTTGCTCTACTGACATTATACTATCTTACAACTATGGTGGTCGACCTAATACTCACTCCTAAGTGTTCTAAAACTATGTGATAAGTGAAAGTGCTCACTGGTGCAAATTTCAGAATGACAACTATGGTTTCTTGAGTGCATTAGACACTCTTAAACTACAAGTTTTCCTTCAAAACTTTTACACAAGACTCTCCTGACCTAAGGGCATCTCACAAACTTGATGTGGCTCAAGGACCTGTCTTGGGCCTTCTTGGGCCTAAGCTAAAAGTCCAAGGTTCACCTGTTTTTCTGGGCAGAAAATGCCCTGACTTGAATTAACTTGTGACACATGGTTCTAACTCATATCCTATGAACTATGGTTGGAAAAACTTCTCTGACATGCAAACCTCCAACCAACTCCTAAAACCTTTTATATACTCCCAATACTAACTTCTAGTAGCTTGGGCCTCAAAGTGCACATCAATGACATGGTCAAAACTCATTCTAAACCTCAGGGTACTAAACTGATTTTCTGCAGTAACTATAACTCTCATTTTCCAAGGTTTTTGACTTGACAAACTCAACTAACAACAACTCAATACTTAAACCAAGACTTATACATGGTAATCCACTTAACTAACTCCCTTATTCTCAAAATAACCTTGGGTGAGATCATCCTTACCTAAGGTACAATTATGGCTAAACAAAAGAAACTACACTTCACAGATCACAAATCTTCATGCTTTTGAAACAACAAGATATGCGTTTTTATAAAAGATAACCATGAATTTTTACCATGCAAAAAGAAGCATAAATCAATATTAACACATTATTCCTACTGAAATTAAGGCTTTCTAACAAAATCTTTTCCAAATAATCAAAATCTTACAACATTCTAAGAGAAATCCACATGCATGCATGTCCTCAGGTTTTGCAAACCAAAACAACATATTTTCTACTTATATTCTATCATAAAATTGACATGCAAACCTAGCATAAGATATACCTAGATGATCACTTATCATGCAAAGAGTTTTATCCAATTTTCACTATAAAATTCAAGTTATTATCACATAAACATGCAAAAATTGAGTTAAGCAACAAGAATAGTCTTAAGGACCATTCATTCGGCTCCCATATGGTCATGGCTGAATGAAATGGATGGGAATGGCCATTTAATCATCAAGAGTTTCACTCTCAAGACTTGGCACTTATCCAATCCTTGTAGTCCTCTCAAAAACAACCCTAAACTCACAAGAATCAAGGTTGTACTTTGAGTTCCAACTAGAACCTTAACATGCAACTTCAAAACTTAAACTTTCTATTCAAAACTCTTTGAAATATGAGTGATCATGGTATGGGAAGTAACATTTACTTGTGTAAAGAGTGGAAGCTTGGTTGAGGATTGAAGAAAAAAAAATGGGGAGGGGGTTTCGGCTTTTAGCCGAGAGTGAGAGGGGAGAGCCGAGAGGAGGGGAAAAAGAAGGAGGGAGATGTGGAATGGTGGAGTGAAAAAAATAAAGTGGTAATCATATTTGTTTGGTTTTTATGCTTTTGATTTGACCCCAAGTGAGTGGATTTAAGAAATGACACAAGTATCCTTCTAGCTAAAGTTAGGTAGATTTGCATGCAAGGACAAAGTGGTAACTTGGTTAGTAAAATGAAAGTGAGTGGGGTTGGAAATGTCTTCCTTGCCCCTTAGTTAAATGGAAGAGTATTTGCATACAAGGATAGCTATGTAATTGCTAATTATAACAAATAAAATTTGTAAAGATTTATTTTTATAAAATAAAATACAAGTTCAAAAATTATAAAATTTATACTATAAAATAACTTGGATTTTTAGAGACTTTTTAAAATCATTTTCAAAATTTGTGAACAAAATCCCTTTTAAAAGAAAATTCTTCCAAGGCTTAGAATATTCCTTATAAATCAAAAATAAAGAATTTAAATAAACTCTTGCTTTGAAAAATCATACACTACATAAAGCAAAATATATAATGCAGAAATTTTCACTCACACAAGCGTACAATCACTGAATATATTTCATTCTGCTTTAATATTATACCAAATCCACAAATAATATTACACGAAAATACCGGTTGTAACATCCTCTCCCCCTTAAGGGATTCTGTCCCCAGAATCTAAGAGAACAGATGAGGATACCGGGAACGCATATCAGACTCTAACTCCCAAGTCGATTCTTCGACCTTAGGGTTCCTCCAAAGCACTTTCACTAACCTTACCGACTTATTTCTAAGACTCTTTACTTGCCAGTCGAGTATTGTAACCGGTTGCTCCACAAATGACAGGTCTGCCTGAATTTCTACAGGATCATATTCTATCACATGGCTAGCATCAGGATTATACTTCTTAAGCAACGACACATGGAACACATTATGCACATGCTGATACTGAGGTGGTAAGGCCAACTCGTAGGCCACCTTTCCCACTTGACTCAAAATCTCAAAAGGACCTATGTATCTAGGTGCTAACTTCCCTTTCTTGCCAAATCTCATCAACCCTTTTCTAGGTTACACCTTTAGCAACACGGCTTCGCCAATTTGGAATTGAACATCCTTACGCGCTGGATCCGCATACTTCCTCTGTCTATCTTGAGCAGCAAGCAACCTTTTTTGAATTAACTTGACCGAGTCATGCAACTGTTGTACCAATTCCAAGCCGAGAATTCTTCCTTCCCCTACTTCATCCCAATTTTTTGGTGATCTACATTTTCTCCCATACAAATCTTCATATGGTGGCATGCCGATACTGGAATGATAGCTGTTGTTGTAAGAGAATTCTATCAACGGCAAATGATCATCCCAACTTTCGGCAAAATCAATTGCACAACTGCGCAATATATCTTCAATTGTTTGAATTGTCCTTTCACTCTGGCCATCAGTCTGCGGGTGGTACGCCGTGCTCATATTCAACTTCGTGCCAAGACATTCCTGAAATTGCTTCCAAAATCTCGAATTAAATCGGGGATCTTTGTCTGAAACTATTGATACGGGTACGCCATGCCTTAGTACGATTTTGCGCACATACAGATGAACCAACTTATCCAGTGAAGACTTCTCATTTATTGGAAGAAAATGCGCCGACTTCGTAAGACGATCAACTATAACCCATATTGCGTCATGTCCAGATTTCGTTCACGGTAGTCTACTATAAAGTCCATAGCGATATTTTCCCATTTCCATTCTGGAATCTTCAGGGGCTGAATTAATCCTCTTGGTCGTTGATGTTTTGCCTTTACTTTCTGACAAGTATAGCACTTCGCAACCCATTCTACCACGTCTCGCTTCATATTTGGCCACCAAAAGTTCTTCTTTAAGTCTCGATACATCTTGGTGCTTCCCGGGTGGATTGAAAATTTCGAATTGTGGGCTTCATGGAGGATCTCATTCTTTAATTCAAGTACATGAGGAATCCATATTCTGGATGAAAACCTTAGTATCCCTTGCTCATCCTTTTGAGTATTAATCTCCTCTCCAGATAACTGATTTTTCTCTTTCTCCATTACTTCTTCTTGACACTTCTTTATCTTTTCCACTAGTGTTGGCTGAAAGATTATTGCACGACAAACTTCCTCGACTTTTCCATAAGCACAAAATTCCAATTCCAATTTCTCGATTTCTTCAGATAACTCTTTTGATGTTATCATCATATTCAGTCTCTCCTTCCTACTCAGAGCATCGGCCACTACATTCGCCTTTCCAGGATGGTAATTTATCGAACAGTCATAGTCCTTGATCAATTCCAGCCATCTCCTCTGCCTCATATTGAGCTCTTTCTGAGTAAAAATGTACTTTAAACTCTTGTGATCCGTGTAGATTTCACACTTCTCTCCATAGAGGTAGTGTCTCCAAATCTTGAGTGCGAACACTATGGTGGCTAGTTCCAGGTCATGCGTCGGGTACTTTAACTCATGCGGTTTCAACTGTCTTGACGCATACGCGATCACTTTACTGTGTTGCATCAACACACAACCCAAACCTTTATGTGAAGCGTCGCTGAATATTACAAAGTTTCCTTGGTCATCTGGAAGTACTAACACCGGAGTTGTTACCAACTTCTGCTTCAACTCTTGAAAGCTATCTTCACATTCTGCACTCCATTCAAACTTTTGATTCTTTCTGGTTAACTTGGTCAATGGCGTGGCGATCTTCGAGAAATCCTTGACGAATCTTCTATAGTATCCGGCAAATCCTAGAAAACTTCACACTTCCGTAGGAGTCTTTGGCTTCTCCCAACTCATAACTGCCTCAATCTTTGCCGGATCTACTTTAACTCCCTCATTTCCAATGACATGTCCCAAAAATTGAACTTCCTTTAACCAAAACTCACATTTGGTAAACTTGGCATACAACTTCTCTTGTCGGAGTATCTCCAATGCTATCCAGAGGTGCTGCTTATGTTCTTTCTTCCGATTTAGAATAAATAAGGATGTCATCAATGAATACCACGACAAATTTGTCCAAATACTTCTTAAATACCCGATTCATCAGATCCATAAATGCGGCCGGAGCGTTGGTCAATCCAAACGGCATTACTAGGAATTCATAATGCCCATATCTGGTCCTGAATGCGGTCTTGGGAACATCTTCTTCTTTGATCTTTAATTGATGGTAACCCGATCTCAAATCAATCTTCGAAAAGCATTTTGCTCCCTTCAACTGATCAAAAAGGTCATCTATCCTTGGTAGCGGGTAGCGGTTCTTAATCGTTACCTTATTCCCGATAATCTATGCATAGACGCATACTTCCATCTTTCTTCTTTACAAACAGAACAGGTGCTCCCCATGGTGACGCACTTGGCCGTATCACTCCCTTATCCAATAATTCTTGTAGCTGGCTCGCCAACTCTTTCATTTCTGCTGGTGCCATCCTATATGGGGCCTTTGAAACTGGTTCCGTTCCTGGAGCAAGGTTGATTTCGAACTCGATTTGTCGATCTGGTGGTAAGCCTGGTAGTTCGTCGGGAAACACATTTGGGAACTCGTTAACTACAGGGATATCTTCCATACTGGGGCTGCCTTTTTCCGAATCCACTACATAAGCTAGGAACGACTCACAACATTTTCTAAGTAGCTTCTTAGCCTGAACAATTGTAAGAAATAATTGCTCTTGCCTCTGCCCCTTAAATACTACCTTCCCTCCACTCTTCGTCTTTAAATACACTCTCTTGGTCTTACAATTAATCTGAGCGTTATTCTCTCCTAACCAATCCTTTCCTAAAATTATGTCAAACTCTCCCAACTTGAAGAGTATCAAGTCGGCTGAAAACTTATACCCCGAAATATCAATCTCACATTTTGGACAAAATTGATTCACATGAATCTTCTCTTGGTTTGCAATTACCACATTTACTACCTCACTCATAACCATTTTATCACATTGAAGCTTATCAACAAAAGATTCTGATATGAAAGATCTTGTTGCTCCCGAATCAATCAATACTTTAGCTTTAACATTATTGAGTAAAAGTGTACCTGCTATCACCTCCGAATTCTGTATAGCATCCTTCATCTTCAAATCAAATGTCCTTGTTGTTGCTTGCGGGGTTGGTGCGGGTGGTGGAGGTAATGCCAATACCTCAGCTGGAACGCTTGCACTGGTACTCGCCACATTCATCAGAGCTTTGACTGGTCCGGTTGCCTTGCACTCCCTAGCTATGTGTCCATTCTTCCTATACTTGTAACACGTAACTCCTGGCTTCGGCATCTTGCACTCATTCACCAAATGTCCCTTCTGATTGCACCTGAAGCATGTCATGCTCAGCTTATTACACACTCCGGGGTGCCTTCTTCCGCAGTGCTTGCATTCTGGCCTCTGGAACCTATTTTCTCCAACTTGCCCTTGGCTTGCCTGATTGTTCCCCTTCGATTCTTGCCTTTTACCCAAATTTCCTCTCTTTTGAAAATTTCCGCCCTTCTGGAAACCCATCCTTTTTACATTCTGATCTTGTGATCTTCCGGCTTCAGACTTTTCTCCATAAAATAGAACCTTCCTCTTCTTGTTATCCCTCTCTTTCCTTGACTGCATCCCATTATTCTCAATCAGAGCAGCTTTCTGTACTACTCCCGCATAAGTTTCAAGCTCAAACATAGCCACCCTATCTCTGATCCAATGCTCGAATCCTTGCTGAAATTTCTTTGCTTTTTCCTCCTCAGTGCTGGTATACTTTGTCACAAACCTTGACAACTCAGTGAACTTCTTCTCATACTCCAATACAGTCATGTTCCCTTGCTTCAACTCAAGAAATTTTAGCTCCATCTGATTTTGCATGTACTTAGGGTAATACTTGTCCAGAAATAACTTCTTAAATCTCTCCCAAGAAACCTGCTGAGTGACTTCCATAGCTTTTACTGATTCCCACCAATAGATGACTTCTCTCTTCAAGAAGTAAGTGGCATACGGCGTCTTATGATCGTCTCCTAATTGTACCAACTCAAAAGCCCTTTCCATCACCTTGATCCATGTGTTAGCTATCACTGGATCAGTGGTATCATGAAATACAGGTGGATTCACATTCTGAAAAGCCTTGAAAGTGACAATTTGTCTAGGTGGTACTGGTGGTTCAGGTGGTTGGTGTGGCACACGGTTATCTTGGTTTTCAATTCGTTGTTGAAGAGTTAGTTGTTGTTGAGCTATAGCATTGGTCTGCTGTTGCAAGGTTTCCAGTAATCGAAGAATGTTTGGGTCTGTGGTGGATGTGGTTGTTGGGTTCTTCTTTTTGGGAGGCATGGTCCTGAAATAAGAGTTATGTCAAAACAGATATGAATGATAAAATGATTCGAGGGTATCGCATGGCATTCTTATTTACATATGGGGTCAAGTTTCCAAATTAAGCAGATATGGTGATGCATATATATATATATATATAAACGTAAAATAACAGTTGAGAGCAAATGGAACAATAGAACATAATTATTGAAATTGTAAAGGTCACAGTACATAGGATTGGGACATAGTCTGATTCTAGGAATAACAGGCTTATTTAAAGGAACAACGGAAACAACTGGGGATTCCACAGAGTCTGACAGTACAACAACATGAAAGGTAAATGGAAAGAACTAAGGCTCCACTCCATCTGAACGGGGCTTGGTAGTCTTTTCCTCTCGAAGCGTCTTCACAATGCTCTGGAGCTCATCCGCCACCATCTGAATGACATACTGGCTGGTGCGGTCCCGGTGCGCTGGCATCTCCTCAAGCTTAGTGTTGACGTACTGAACCAAGGTCTCAAGCCTCGCAGTCATCTGCTCCTTTGGCTTCCCTTCGTAGTTTCGGCTGTCCGGATACACGTTCTTCAGTCGGTCTATCAGTCGGTTGTACTTGCCCTGAAGCATGTCGAACTCGCGCCTCAACTCAGCATACACGGAGAAAGCAATAGTGTCGTCCGACCCAGAGGATGACGAAGAATGCGCCCTTTGCTGACAACCAATAAAAGGAGTATTAATAATACTTTACTTAACCTACTCTCTCGCATATTATCTATAACCTACACACATATCCTATAACCTATTTGGGCTGTCCAGGGACTCTAAACTGTAGCTCTGATACCAAAACCTGTCACACCCCCAACTTAAATAGCAAAATAAATATAGCTATTACAACATTTTAAGGGAAGAATACATAACCAACTCCAAGATCTTACAGTTTAGGGTTTGGAACAGCCCAACTCTACCAACTATTACATCTTATTACAATTACCGAGTCCTCACACAAACTATTATTACTTATTCTACCTGAGCTCGATCATAAGCATCAGCATCACAGGTCTTACGGGTAGTCTGCTTGAATCTAACCATAGCTGCCAACTATAATATCAGGGTAAAGCAAGAAGTGAGCCAAATGCTCAACAAGTGCTAACAGTACGATACAAACATAAATTGAGATATACCTTTAAGAATGACAATGGAAATACATAACCAATGATAACAAGAGATA
Organism: Apium graveolens; assembly: GCF_009905375.1. Lineage (NCBI taxonomy): Eukaryota > Viridiplantae > Streptophyta > Magnoliopsida > Apiales > Apiaceae > Apium > Apium graveolens. Next base: position 75,517,823 of record NC_133651.1, on the reverse strand, counting down.
AAACTTATGTGAGATGGCATCATTTTGCTTGTATCAAAACAATTTTAAAATCATGTCTTAATCAAAATCATTTTATGACGCTACGGATTACAGCCGGTGATCAACCGCGAAGTAATCCCGAACCTCGCTGGGTTCTAAAACATTAACGGGAATCCTTAGGCAACTTTTAAGCCTAATATAAGTGTGGAAAGGACTCGCGTCTCAGTCCAAATCCACTATTCAAGGAAAACATTTATTCCCCTTTGGGACTGAAAACCCACATTTATTTCTTTCAAAAATTGATGCCGAATTATAACAAAATCTCTTTTAACAGTAAACATTTTTATTAAGGGATTATAGATCGACTCAAAACACGGGAAATATGGTACTAAATCTCAGGTCCATGATTCACAAAACTTTACTCTATTAGGGTAACCAAAAGGTTTTCATATGTCAGAACTTGGACATGAAAATTTGGTGGGACTAATGGATAATATGAAGGGGTATTGCCAAACTGGGCTTAAAGCAATGGTTTCTCATCAATGTTCAAGTGCTGGATCATCAAGGAGGTAAGCTTCATGAATACTAATGGTGTTAAGGTATGAAGAAATGATTTTTAGCTCAGGATATATCAGAATTGTGAAGCTTTAGAATAAGAAAGAGGGGTATCAATCAATGAGGAATCACTTTGATAAGTATCTGACTTTCAGGGTTCAAGGTAAGGTTCTATAGGCGTTCAAGTATCAGGATGAGATATCAATACTTAGGAATCATCAACATGTTAATCAAGAGGATCAATCAAGTAATATAACAACTCTTCATTTTATCATGGCATTTAATTATCATGAAAAGACTTTTGAACTACTTGCAATACATACTCGAGGGTTCATGGCATTTCTATATAATTCAAAGATAAACGAAAGATACGCTTGATTTAAACATATCAAAATGACTCAGGATAATGGCATCGATATATATATAAACTGTTTATAGTAAATACGAAGGTCAAGTTGAATCACTTGCCTTGAGAAAGGCTGGTCTGGTCTGACTGGTATGAGCAACAACTGGAGCTTCACTCGAGATCCTACATAAATAATAATAATCCTCATTATAATATATTCTTACCAAAGTCTTCTAATTTTGGCTTCCTAACTCGATGTGCCTTTACTAAACTATCCAAAACCTATTGACCCTCACTTGTGCCTTTTGCTCTACTGACCTTATACTATCTTGCAACTATGGTGGTCGACCTAATACTCACTCCTAAGTGTTCTAAAACTATGTGATAAGTGAAAGTGCTCACTGGTGCAAATTTAAGAATGACAACTATGGTTTCTTGAGTGCATTAGACACTCTTAAACTACAAGTTTTCCTTCAAAACTTTTACACAAGACTCTCCTGACCTAAGGGCATCTCAAAAACTTGATGTGGCTCAAGGGCCTGGCTTGGGCCTTCTTGGGGCTAAGCTAAAAGTCCAAGGTTCCCCTGTTTTTCTGGGCAGAAAACGCCCTGACTTGAATTAACTTGTGACACATGGTTCTAACTCATATCCTATGAATTATGGTTGGAAAAACTTCTCTGACACTCCCTCTAACTAAGTCCCAACAGGGCCTAATGAGGGCCTACCCATGACATGGTCAAATCTCCCTATTTCTAAGTTGCAACAAAACTGTCCCCTGCTGGATAGATTTTGTTATTCTACTTGTGCACCTAACCAAACGACATGCAAACCTCCAACCAACTCCTAAAACCTTTTATATACTCCCAATACTAACTTCTTGTATCTTGGGCCTCAAATTGCACATCAATGACATGGTCAAAACTCATTCTAAACCTCAGGGTACTAAATTGATTTTCTGCAGAAACTATAACTCTCATTTTCCAAGGTTTTTGACTTGACAAACTTAACTAACAACAACTCAATACTTAAACCAAGATAACCTTATACATGGTAATCTACTGAACTAACTCCCTTATTCTCAAAATAACCTTGGGTGAGATCATCCTTACCTAAGGTACAATTATGGCTAAACAAAAGAAACTACACTTCACAAATCACAAATCTTCATGCTTTTGAAACAACAAGATATGCATTTTTATAAAAGATAACCATGAATTTTTACCATGCAACAAGAAGCATAAATCAATATTAACACATTATTCCTACTAAAATTAAGGCTTTCTAACAAAATCTTTTCCAAATGATCAAAATCTTACAACATTCTAAGAGAAATCCACATGCATGCATGTCCTCGGGTTTTACAAACCAAAACAACACATTTTCTACTTATATTCTATCATAAAATTGACATGCAAACCTAGCATAAGATATACCTAGATGATCACTTAGCATGCAAAGAGTTTTATCCAATTTTCACTATAAAATTCAAGTTATTATCACATAAACATGCAAAAATTGAGTTAAGCAACAAGAATAGTCTTAAGGACCATTCATTCGGCTCCCATATGGTCATGGCCGAATGAAATGGATGGGAATGGCCATTTAATCATCAAGAGTTTCACTCTCAAGACTTGGCACTTATCCAATCCTTGTAGTCCTCTCAAAAACAACACTAAACTCACAAGAATCAAGGTTGTACTTTGAGTTCCAACTAGAACCTTAACATGCAACTTCAAAACTTAAACTTTCTATTCAAAACTCTTTGAAATATGAGTGATCATGGTATGGGAAGTAACATTTACTTATGTAAAGAGTGGAAGCTTGGTTGAGGATTGAAGAAAAAAAATGGGGAGGGGGTTTCGGCTTTTAGCCGAGAGTGAGAAGGGAGAGCCTAGAGGAGGGGAAAAAGAAGGAGGGAGGTGTGGAATGGTGGAGTGAAAAAAATGAAGTGGTAATCATATTTGTTTGGTTTTTATGCTTTTGATTTGATCCCAAGTGAGTGGATTTAAGAAATGACACAAGTATCCTTCTAGCTAAAGTTAGGTAGATTTGCATGCAAGGACAAAGTGGTAACTTGGTTAGTAAAATGAAAGTGAGTGGGGTTGGAAATGTCTTCCTTGCCCCTTAGTTAAATGGAAGAGTATTTGCATGCAAGGATAGCTATGTAATTTGCTAATTATAACAAATAAAATTTGTAAAGATTTATTTTTATAAAATAAAATACAAGTTCAAAAATTATAAAATTTCTACCATAAAATAACTTGGATTTTTAAAGACTTTTTAAAATCATTTTCAAAATTTGTGAACAAAATCCCTTTTAAAAGAAAATTCTTCCAAGGCTTAGAATATTCCTTATAAATCAAAAATAAAGAATTTAAATAAACTCTTGCTTTGAAAAATTATATACTACATAAAGCAAAATTTATAATGCAGAAATTTTCACTCACACAAGCGTACAATCATTGAATATATTTCATTCGGCTTTAATATTATACCAAATCCACAAATAATATTACACGAAAATACCGGTTGTAACATCTGACAAACCTAAACAGGATAAGCCAACTGAAGTTAACATAGGCTTAATGACAAAGAAGCAGCTTAAGTATAAGCTGAAAGATGTTAAGAATGTAAACAAGGTAAAGCCACCTAGGAAAAATAGGAATGGAAAGGAAGGTGTGAACAAAAGTAACAATTATAAGCCTCTTCATAATGCTCCTAGAAAAACATGTCATAACTGTGGAAATTCTAACCATCTGGCTTCTTTTTGCAGGAAGAACAAGAATATAAACTCCTTATCTTCAAAATCAGGAGTTAAGAGTCAGTCTGTTAGATATAATCCAAAAAATCCTTGTTTTCATTGTGGTAGTTTATGGCATTCTATTTATACTTGTAAGGAATATCATAGTCTGTACTATGATTACTATCAAATAAAACCTTATGTAAAGAAAGTTAACATTATTCCTTCTAGTATAAGTTCTGATGCAACGTCTGATATTGCAAATTCTGATAATAAAACTGTTAACATAAACTCTGATGCTAAATCCGCTGCAAATGTTAACAAACTTAAAAAGGCCAAAGGATCCAAGCAAGTATGGGTCCTTAAAACTAATCATTAGTGGTCTTTGTGATTCCAGGGTAACAGGAAGAACATCCTAGTTCTGGATAGTGGATGTTCAGGACATATGACTGGAAATAAAGCCCTGCTATCAGACATTGTGGAGAAAGCTGGCCCAAGTGTTTCTTATGGAGATGGCAACATTGGAAAAACTCTGGGATATGGCAATATTAATCTTGGGAATGTCATCATTGAAAAAGTAGCTCTGGTCTCAGGACTTAAACACAATCTGCTCAGTGTGAGTCAAATCTGTGACAAAGGTTATCATGTGGAATTCTTTGAAGAACACTGTGAAGTTGTAAGCAAATCTACAGGCAAAGTTGTTCTGAAAGGATACAGGCATGGTAACATTTATGAAGCCAAGATTTCAACAAGTACTGATGGTTCTGCAATCTGTCTGTTGAGTAAAGCATCAATTGAAGAAAGCTGGGATTGGCACAAGAAACTCTCTCATTTAAATTTTAACAATATAAATGAACTAGTCAAGAAAGATCTTATGAGAGGACTGCCAAAGTCAGTATTTGCTCCTGATGGCCTTTGTGATTCATGTCAGAAGGCAAAATAAAGAAAATCTTCATTCAAGAGCAAGACTGAATCATCAATTCTTGAGCCTTATCACCTACTACATGTTGATCTATTTGGTCCAGTTAATGTCATGTCTATTGCAAAAAAGAAATATGCTATGGTCATAGTGGATGAGTTCACCAGATACACATGGGTGTATTTCTTGCACACAAAAAGAGAAACTGCATCTATCTTAATTGATCATGTCAAGCAACTGGATAAATTTTTCAAAGATTCTGTGAAGATCATAAGAAGCGATAATGGAACTGAGTTCAAGAATTTGATCATGGAAGAGTTCTGCAAAGACCATGGAATAAAGCAGGAATTTTCTGCTCCTGGAACTCCACAACAAATTGTAATAACCCCAATTTTTGGGAAATTTTTGAAACCCTTATGAATAGTGTTTTTGCTGAATGAGAAAACTTTTCATGCCACACTATGTAGGGGTTCTGATATAGATATTCTGAGATTTTATTAGTACTTTATATGGGATATAAGTGTATGTAAAGATCGTCAGAATCCAATTCCGAACACTTGGATTTTTCCCGGAAATCCACTGGATACGGAGAGAATTGAGTATAAGGTAACAGGATAAAAAGATTTTAAATTAAAGGATTATAATAGAGGATCATAAAAAGGAATATAATGTATTGAGAAATGTTAAGGGAACCTAAGTAATAAGATCACGGGTATGATCCCTCAAACGATAAACGAAAATGAAAGTTAAGCGAACCGTATAACAGATCAGCGGTCATTAGGCAAACAATTAGGAAGTTAATCAAAGGGATTAGAGAGGATGATGTCACCCAACCAATGAGAAGAGGACAAGGAGGGGAGGATGACATCATGAGGATGACACAAGCATGACATAGAAGGGAAGGAAGTGTGGTTGAATTATAACCACACAAAATCAAGGTTAATTAAGTAATTAACCAAAAACAACACAAAAATCAACCAACCAAGCCAAAACATTTCATTTCACCAAACAAAACACAAAAATCTCTCTTCTTCTTCTTCATGCTCTCGGCTTCTTTTCTTAAAAATTGAAGATCCAAGCTCCACCACTTACTATTTAGAAAGGTAATTATCTAAGCTTCCCCATGGATAGTTACATACTTCCTATAAGTTTAAGCTTCTAATTCCAAGCCAATATTTTTCTATAAATCATGAAAGAAGATGGTGAATAGTGTTTTTTAAGAACTAAAATTTGTGTTCTTGAAGTTTTGTTTAGATTAAGCTTGGATAAGGACTTTAAGGGTGATTCCAAGCTATTCTCTTGATTCTCCACTCTTCAAGGAAGGTATATCATCTCCAAACCCTAGATTCCTATGTATTATAAGATGATTTTGATTAGTAGGGTGATATTGTAGCTTGATGTTTGTGAGTTAGAGTTTGGGATTGAAATGGTATTGAATCGGATTGGTAAATCTTGTTGTTTTGGTTAAGAGAATGTAGTATAGTCAAATTCAAGCTTAGGCATAAGTATGAATGTTAAAATTAAATTGGTTGGGGTTGTTATGATGTGATAAGGATGGATGTTGGTTGTATGTTGGATTTGAGGTTGAATTGGGTTGGTTTTGAATGGTTTTAAATTGGGAAATCGCGTAAACATAGCCGTCGTAACGTCCTATTTTCTTTAGACTATTTTTGTGCATAACATTAGGACCCGAAAACCCCCAGCTAGATTTTGACCATTTCCATGTTTAGATAGTTCGTGTTACGAGCTTCGTTTTGATATGTAGTTCGTTCGATTCCGATGAACGGTTTAGGAGAAACGACCGTTTCAAGTAATGGCGTTTCGCGAACGAAACTTTTCCCCTCGCCTTACTTTGAAACATAGGTTAAAGACCAAAAAGGGTTAATTAATGTATGAAACATTTATGGTAAGTGTGTTAGGCAGTTGGTAAGACACTCGCGAAGGAATCTCCTTAAAAATCGTAAAGGTTAAATTATTAAAAATGGTGGAGCCGAGGGTACTCGAGTGACTTAAGAGAACCAGCGAGCGCAAAATAAGCGTTAGAGTCTAAGTTAGTTAAAGTATAGATTTACAAGTGACTTTGGTTTAATTCCAACTTACTTATTGTTTATAGGTTACCAGACTCGTCCCGAGCCTTTTATCTCCCCAAGTCGCTCAGGCAAGTTTTCTACCCGTTATAACTGTTGTTGTGATGAACATATGTATATGCATTATCTTGCGATAGATGCATGTTGGTTAATTAGCAAATGTTGCAATATATTGAAGCATGCTGCTATGGTATATATATATATATATATATATATATGCATGCCTGTTTTGTATTCTTTCCATATATATCTGTTGATTCAGTTGATAATACCTATGCTAGAGGATAGCGGTAATTTGCATATACCCTTAGTATAGGGACCCAAAGGTGAAAATATTTTCTAAAACCGGGAGTTGAGGATCCCGAGTAGATTTTGTATATATGGATATAAATATATATATATATATATATGCTTATATATATATCTTGTCATAGTTTTCAAAACTATTAATCGAATAAGGTTTATTCGATAACTTTAACTTTATTTTATTATTGAATATTATTTCGAATATTATTCGAAGGCGTATGACTCCTTTATATTAAATGAATATTATTTTGAATATTCATTCGAGGACTTATGACTCCTTTTATTTTATTATCTGAATATTATTTGAATATTCATTCGAGGGCTTATGACTCTTTCATATTATTTATTGAATATTATTTGAATATTCATTCGAGGGCTTATGACTCAGTTTATATTATTTAATGAATATTATTTGAATATTCATTTGAGGATCTATGACTCCGATTATTTGCTGAGATATATTCTTTATTTTATTAAAGAATAAGGTGTCAATTATCAAACTTATTTTCGATTATTCAAATAAAGATAGTACTTTCATATAAGTATATCTTTGGTTATTTAATACTCGTTTCAAGTATAAGTTTTAATACTTCTACTTCAATTATTTTTATAAAGATTATTCTTTATGGGAATATTATTTAAATAATAATATTCAGTCATTTTCTAAATATTCTGGGGACTGATTTACTTCATTAAATCAGCTTTACTCCAAACACTCTATAAAGTGTTTTCGAGTCTTCAAAATGATTTTTAAAAGTTAGAGCGGATCCCAAAACTCATTTTTATATTTAAGATCTTCCTTTTTTAAGGGGATTTAAATACTCGCTCAAAACCTAAGGGATCCGGCTCTATGGTGTATTTTATATTCGCAACACGGTTGCAGTTTTGGTAAATGAATTGATTACTTACCCAACGTTCGGGAAGTAAGTCCATCTATTGAGTCGGCATAAGCAACATGGGCTCAGTGGGCATCCATGATAGTGTAAGTGGCTCAGTGGGAGTCCATCAAATGCATAAGTGGCTGAGTGGCAGTCCAGCATAAGGTCCTATTACGACCAGGGTGATGACCAGTGGGGAATTCGTCCATCTACTAGTAGAAAAGGTTACTTATGGGTATCTTTGCCTGATCAGCAAGATATCTGGTTTATGCCAAATTCTTTTCCTTTCCAAATTTATTGGATATTGCAATTTTGTTCATACTTTACATGACAGAGGTTTTCAAGAAATTGTATAAAGAAGATGTATATGTGGATATATATATATATATATATATCAGAACTTAATGAAGTATATCATAACTTCATTTCCTTTAATAATATTTCAAAGATTTAATCTATTCAAATCTTGTCTTGTAGTCTCATCTATGTGATGAACTTTTGAAACTGATTATAACTTGAACGGTGGTAGTTCAAGTAGTATTGGGAAAGATATAAGTATATTGGGGTATTTGGTAACTTCATCTTTTAAACTTATATCTAATTAATAATTATCTTATGAATGACAAAGATTTTCAGAAAAACGTTGAGACAAGGTTAGATATATGAGATCACCTTGCAACGATATTTTTTTATACAGTTATACACTGGGACTTTGTGTATATTATGCATGGAAGAGGACTTCCAATATTTTGAAAAGTATATATGTATATATACTGAATATTTTGCGACTTCATCGCATTAAGTTAACTTGGTTCATTTCTTTTGACCAAGACTTTCATGAGTATTATGAGTAGGCTCATATATTGTTAATCATTATACATATTATTTTGGTGGGCTTGCATGTCACCCTTGCTTTCTTCTTTTATCACACAACATCAGATAGATAAGATGAACAGGACCAAGCTCCCAATTCGCAAGCGGATAGGAAACGTTCCGCACCTTTCTGGAAGCGTTGAGGCAGCTGTAGCTGAGGTAGAAATTACCAATAGGCTAAGTTTTCAACTAATAATGTACCAGACATATGTATATTATGAATTGTAATAATGGCAAAGAAATGTAAATTTATCCAGAAAACCTTTTAAGGTGTATTGGCAGATAATTGTGGAATATAATGACTTGTGGTTATTTTTTTGGATATTCATCTCTGAGACTATAACGTGTGGTGTGTGTGTTTATTGTGGGGTCACAGTACAGAGTAGTTGAGTAATTATTAAGATTGGGTGTTATTAAGGGAAATGGAACTCGTGACAACCCGGATCCCCGACCCCGGATTTGGGGGTGTTACAGAAATGGTATCAGAGCTAAGCGTTATAAACCTCAGAGATGATGTGACGTTAAGATAATAAGTTCACTAAGATAATAAGAACTCTTGCCAAGTTCATAGTCGGGCTACCTAACATAGTACTGACAGTTAAAACCCTTATGGGAACCCTTATAAATATCGTGATAGAAGCGTAGTTCGTTATCGTAGAAGGTAGCGGGCTTCCGAACCCTGAGGTTGAGGAGCAACAATGCGATGATGTTTATTACTTATTAGAGATCAGATTATGGATCCGATAGAGTGTCCTAACGCGGGATCGGATGATGTTCATATTGAGGATGTTGTCCTAGAAGGGATAGTGCTGAGGAGGATCCCATGGAGGATCCTGACAAGAATGAATAAAGGACCACTGAGGAATTGATGACCATGGTTAGGTCGACTACCAGAGGTAGGATTGGTTGGTCACTACCAGAGGTTCGTTCAAGTTTGTAAAGATAGTCGCCCCTTTAACGCGGCTTACTCATAAGACTGAGAAGTTCGAATAGACAGAGAAATGCGAGAACAGCTTTTAAGAACTGAAGCAAAGGTTGGTGACGGCCCCTATGTTGGCGTTGCCGGATGGAAAAAGGAGATTTTGTGATTTGTAAGTGACGCTTCGTATAAGGAATTAGGGTGCTTTTATACAGCACAACAAGGTACTCGCGTACACGTCAAGACAATCGAGGTAATATGAAATTCGATATCCCCACCCATGAGCTTGGGCTCGTGGCAATAGTTTTGCCCTAAATATTGGAGGCACTACTGGTATGAATAGAAGTGCGAGATTTACATAAACCGTAGGAGCTCTAGTACATTTTTACGTAGAAAGAGCTCAACATACGCCAGAGGAGGCGGTTAGAGCTAATCAAGAATTATGATTTGGAGATTCTTTATCATTCGGGGAAAGCCAATGTGGTGGCTGATGCCCTTAGTAAAAAGGAGAGGCTCAAGATGATAAGGTCTTTGGGAGAGTTTATAAGAGATTTTGGAAATAGAAGTGAAGGTAACCGGAGCCGGTACCGAAAAATTGTTTGAGATTGCAATACAGTCCGAATTATCGGAAAAGAACATATTGTGCCAGAAAGAGTGATGAATGAAGGCAGAGAGCCAACAAATAGATAAGAGGTTAATACCGAGAAAGATGATAAAGGAATAATGAGGTATTCCTACAGAATTTGGGTTCTGTAACACCCCCAGATCCGGGGTCGGGGATCCGGGTCGTCACGGTCTCTCTTTCCACAATATCACTTCACTTAATTAATAATAAATAACCTTATGCTGTGACCCCACACTAACACACACCACAACCCGTTATAGTCTCAGAGATGAAATTTAAATAAGTACAAGTCTTTGAATCCATAATTTAAAAGTTATTACAACCCAAAATGATTACTTGATAAATTTACAGTTAATTGCCATTATCTGCCACAAGTTATAATTATACATAATTGATTCTCAAAAGTAGATGGTCTGATCTACAATAGATCTACCTCTGCAGCTATAGCAGCTACAACGTCATCGGGAAGACGCGGGACGCTTCCCACGCGCTTGCGCTGGGTCTGCTGGAGTCTGGCCATCTCTCCTAACTGTTGTTGTGTGATGAAGAAATAAAGCAAGAGTGAGCCTTACAGCTCGCAAGATAATACATAGTGATAACAATAATATAAGTATCTAAATGGATACTTAATAGAATCTCTATCATGCGTAAGATAATTACTTACTAGATATAAGTAAAAACAAGGAATGAAGTTACCAATACTTCACCACGCTTATATCATTTATAAAGCTACTTGAACTACCACCGTTCAAAGTATTATAAGTTTTAAGAAAAACATCCCATAGATGAGACCACAAGTTAAGACTTGAATAGATTCAATCTTTGAAATATTATTGAATGAAAAAGTTATGAGATACTTTATTTAGTCCCGATATATATATATCCACATATATATATCTCTTTAAACATTTCCTGGAACCTCTGTTATATGAAGTATGAACATAGTTTGAAACATCCAATGAATTTTGGAAAGGAAAAGAATTTTGGCATAAACCAGATATCTTGCTGATCAGGCAAAGATACCAATAAGTAACCTTTTCTACTGTAGATGGATGAATTCCTCACCGGTCATCACCCTGGCCGCATTAGGACCTCGCGCTAGACCGTTACCCGGCTCCTCACGCGTTGATGGACTGCCACCCAGCCACTTACACTTTCATAGACCGTACCCCGGCCTGTCGCTTATGCCGACTCAATTAGATGGGCTTACTTCCCGAACGTTGGGCAAGTAATCAATTCATTTACCAAAACTGCAACCTCGTTGCGAATATAAAATACACCACAGAGCCGGATTCCCCAGGTTTTGAGCGAGTATTTAAATCCCCTTAAAAAGGAAGATCTTAAATATAAAAATGAGTTTTGGGATCCGCTCTGACTTTAAAAATCATTTTGAAGACTCGAAAACACTTTAAAGAGTGTTTGGAGTAAAGCTGATTTAATGAAGTAAATCAGTCCCCAGAATATTTAGAAAATGACTGAATATTATTATTTAAATAATATTCCCATAAAGAATAATCTTTATAAAAATAATTGAAGTAGAAGTATTAAAACTTATACTTGAAACGAGTATTAAATAACCAAAGATATACTTATATGAAAGTATTATCTTTATTTGAATAATCGAAAATAAGTTTGATTATTAACACCTTATTCTTTAATAAAATAAAGAATATATTTCAGCAAATAATCGGAGTCATAGATCCTCAAATGAATATTCAAATAATATTCATTAAATAATATAAACTGAGTCATAAGCCTTCGAATGAATATTCAAATAATATTCAATAAATAATATAAAAGAGTCATAAGCCCTCGAATGAATATTCAAAATAATATTCAATAAATAATATAAAAGAGTCATAAGCCCTCGAATGAATATTCAAATAATATTCAAATAAATAAATAAAAGGAGTCATACGCCTTCGAATAATATTCGAAATAATATTCAATAATAAAATAAAGTTAAAGTTATCGAATAAACCTTATTCGATTAATAGTTTGGAAAACTATAACCATATATATATATAAATATATATATATATATCCATATCCATATATACAAGATTACTCGGGATCCTCGACTCCCGGTTTTTAGAAAATATTTTCACCTTTGGGTCCCTATACTAAGGGTATATGCAAGTTACCGCTATTCTCTAGCATAGGTATTATCAACTGAACCAACAGATATATATTTCAAGAATATGAAACAGGCATGCATATATACCATATCACATGCTACAATATATCGCAAGAATTTGCTAATTTAACCAACATGCATTTATCGCAAGATCATGCATATACAAATGTATACATCACAACAACAGTATAACGGATAGAATACTTGCCTGAGCGACTGGGGGTTACGAATGGCTCGGGACGAGTCTGGTAACCTATAAACAACAAGTAAGTTGGAATTAAACCAAAGTCACTTGTAAATCTATAATTTAACTAACTTAGACTCTAACGCTTGTTTTGCGCTCACTGATTCGCTTAAGTCACTCGAGTACCCTCGGCTCCACCATTTTTAATAATTTAACCTTTACGAGTTTTAAGGCGATTCCTTCGCGAGTGTCTTACCAACTGCCTAACACACTTACCATAAATGTTTCATACATTAATTAACCCTTTTTGGTCTTTAACCTATGTTTCAAAGTAAGGCGAGGGGAAAAGTTTCGTTCGCGAAACGCCGTTACTTGAAACGGTCGTTTCTCCTAAACCGTGCATCGGAATCGAACGAACTACATATCAAAACGAAGCTCGTAACATGAGCTATCTAAACATGGCAGTGGTCATAATCTAGCAGGGGGTTCTCGGGTCCTATTGTTATGCACAAAAACAGTCTACAGAAAATCGGACGTTACGACGGCTATGTTTACGCGATTTCCCAAATTTTAAACCATTCAATACCAACCACAAATCAACCCCAAATCAATCATACAACCAATATCCCTCCAAACCACATCATAACAGCCCCAACAAATCCACATTAACCATTTATACTTATTCCTCACATGAACCAAAAGCTTTACTTAGGTTCTTTAACTAATTACCAAGATTTACAACTCCAACAATGCAACAAAACCAACTAATCTCTACAAACTCAACCAAACTTCAACCAATCAAGCATCATGCTTCACATATGCTATATCAAACACATTCAATCCTAATTACTCAAAACTAAAGCTAGGGTTTGAATTTTATACCTTCCTTGGAGAGTGGAGAATCAAGAGAATGGCTTGGAATCACCTTTAAAACCCTTATCCAAGCTTAATCTAAATAAAACTTCAAGAACACAAATTTTAGTTCTTGAAAACACTATTCACCATCTTCTTTCATGATTTATAGAAAAAGATTGGCTTGGAATTAGAAGCTTAAACTTATAGGAAGTATGTAACTATCCATGGGGAAGCTTAGATAATTACCTTGCTAAATAGTAAGTGGAGGAGCTTGGACTTTCATTTTTTAAGAAAACCACCCGAGAGCATGAAGAAGAAGAAGAGAGAATTTTGTGTTTTGGCTTGATTTGCTTTTGGTTGGTTGATTTTTGTTGTTTGTTTTAGTGAATTAACTAGTTGCCCTTGGTTTTGTGTGGTTAAAAAGTCACCACATCTCCTTCCTTTCTTGTCATGCCTATGTCACCTTGCACATGTCATAATGCTCCCACTTGTCCACACCTTGTGGTTTGATGATGTCACAATCCCTGGCTTCTTGTACAAGCTTGTCTCTTGGTCACTTATTTGTTTTACGGTTCGCTTATCTTTCGTTCTCGTTTATCGTTTGAGGGATCATACCCGGGATCTTATTACTTAGGTTCCCTTAACCTTTCTCAATATTATATTCCTTTTATGATCCTCTCCTATAATCCTTTAATTTAAATCCTTTTTATCCTGTTACCTTATACTCAATTCTCTCCGTATCTTGTGAATATCCGGGAAAAATCAAAGTGTTCAGAATTGGATTCTGACGATCTTTACATACACTTATATACCACATAGAGTACTAATAATATCCCATAAGATCAATAACAGAACCCCTACATAGCGTGGCATGAAAAGTTTTCTCATTCAGCAAAAACACTATTCATAAGGGTTTCAAAAATTTTCCAAAAATTGGGGTTATTACAGGTTCCAAATGTTCAAGAGCCTAAAGATGAAATCTTAGATGAAAGCTAGTTTGAGGAATAAGATTTAGAGCAAACCCTGAACGTGATAGTCAGGGAGGTCGCCATCAAGATAGAAGGAACCCATGACATAATGGAGTGGAAAATGAGGATTTTAACGTATAAGATAACCCCAAGTATGGGAGAAGGATGAAACATTTCATACTAAGGAAACAGAAAGTCGAGTAAGGAAAGGAGACCGAGACGGTACTCCTATACGGAAATTAATGGACCTGTCTAAACAGAACTTATATTTTATTCCCAACCACCACCTTGAGGAAACAATGTGGTGTGAAATTATTTCAGGACCTTTAAGTCGCTAAGCTCTCAGAGTTCCAAGGAACAAGCTGACCCAGTCGAGACAAGAGCCTGGCTAAAGGAAATATAGGAATCATTTGAGATTCTAAATGATTGACGAACCACAAAAGACTATTTTTGTCACTTACCCTCCTAAGAGAGAGACCACCCGCTGGTGAAAGACCAAGAAAGGCACGGAGCCAGAGGTTAGAATAAACTGATTTAAGTTCAGTCAATTGTTTTCGGGAAAGTAATTCCCAAAGATAAGGAGATAGTGTAAAAGATTTGGAGCTAGAACAAAAGTGGATGAGTATGATGAATTATGAATCTAAGTTGTAAAAGTTATCAAGATTCGTTCTGAGGACACGAATCCAGAATGACGGGATGTTTGGAATCAATACTTATGTTGTGTTAGTTCATGAAATAATGATAAGAGAAAGGAAAATAAAAAGAAACTGAAGTGGAAAGGAATATAAAGGCAATAGAGTTTGAGGTATGATAAGGGAGTTGGGTATGAGGAAACCCTAAAGACTGGTAGCAATAGACATAGAAAAGTATGTAATCATTGGTATGAGGGTGATTCACCATGAGTTAAAGTGGATGGTTGAAGGCATACGAGTTATGTACATTTTATCCCCTTTAAGTTGGGAGGATTCAAGGAAACCTTTAGATAGTTCGAAGGATAAATAATAAGACGCGGATAGACTAAAGAGACAAGAAAGTAAGAAAGTAGGAAAATTGGATGAAGGAAGTGACCTTCAATAATGTGAAATGTAAGACCGGTGGCTCGATACTCAAAAAGGGAGACGCCAGGTATGAGAGATATCCCAACATTGAGGTGACTGTTGAGATAAACAACAAAAGTAAATAAGGAATTATTAAGAAGAAGTTCACGTTGAACATGACCAATATCTTCCAGAACATCCATGTTATCATTACCAAATCAGGAAAGAAAAGCGGATGACCATTGTTATCTTTTGGAGGCCATATGGATTGACCTCAATTTGAATAAGGATGCTATTATGAAGTTAGGTATAGACTATCGAGGTGGGAATGATGAATAAGATAATCTATCAAGGATATATGACTTGATTTATCCATGGAAGGATGCAGGTACCTTTTAAAGGTGGAATTAAGGATAGAACATTGGTAACATAAAATGAATCCTAGGGGACTGCATAAAGGTTGGCATGTCACCCTTAATAGGGACAGTATGAGTTTTGACAGTATGATTTGGAAAGGGTTAAGGTAACAACAACCTTTAAGAATCCGTGGAGAAATTTTTCAGAAGTATATAGACAATGGTTCTAGTATTAGTAAATGGTATTGTGATATGCCCTGTATCTAGGGAATACAGGAGGAACGATTGAAGGATAACCTTAGAGGTTTTATAAGGAAAAAGGTAATATTCAAAATTCTCAAGAATAGAAATGTGGATAAAGGAAATATGACGTAATTATAATAATGCCAAGTGGGGCACGTGTTGAACCACAAGAAAGTATGGATTGAACCAGTAATGGTCGAAATTGTTCAGGGCAATTAGGACTTAGGATAAAAGATGTTCTAAGTATGATTGAGAGTCAGTCGTGACAGTGATTAACCTCTAAAGACTGAGGCAATAACTCATGGAAAAATGGTGATTTTTTTTTACTCATCAGATTTTAAGGAAAGCATTTTCACATAAGCAGTGGTTAAAATGACATTGACTGTAAGGAAATTTTACTATCAGGAAAGGCCAAAGAGGTGGCCGACACTTTAAAGGTAAGAGGATAATTATAGGCGCTTGTGCCAAAGAATACAGTGATGATGGTTAAAACTGTGAAGGTTGTATTATGGTTTGGAAGATTGACATTCCTTCTGATGACTGTGCAATACCCAACCGTAATAGTAGTTGGTAAAGGTTTAATTCGTGTAATCGCCATGAACGGGCTATCTATCTTAGAAGGTCCTATCTTGAGATAAGCCAGGACCATGTTTCAAAAAAGGACTAGACGAACCTTTGAGTTAAGTCTTCTATTTAAGGCATATGATTAAGAATGGTATTAACCTGCTATCGTTGCTTTGATGGAAACTCTTCTGCAATTTTATTTGCTTCATGTCATGTATGTATGTCAGGATCAGGAGTGTTCTTCATGAATCAGGAATGGTGATTATGTTACCTCCTTAGAATGATTTGATACGACATGTATGGACTCCGTATGGTTAGATATTAAGATTTCATAGAACGTGAATGACGACAGTAGGTCAGTAGTGGACCATAGTAATGCAGCAATGATTCTGCGAGTAATGGGCTGGTTACAACCGTGAGAGTTGTATTGGAATGGATGTTGAGATTAAGTACCACTAATCGGGTCGTGGTAGTGTATAAGTTATCATTGATAGACTAATTAAGTAGAGTATCTACCTATTGAATATTTATTCTTTCTTATCAATAGAGGGTCGTATTATTATACGAGGAAGGTTACGGTGCAAGCATAGAATTCAAGTAACGATGATGTCTAGAATGAGACCCCAGGTTCGATTTTCGATATCGAAGGAGTTTCAAAGGTGATTGTGTATAAGCTCGAGGAAGAGCATGGGTCCATAGAATGATGGACGGAATAGCAAAAATATTTAGGCATGTGAAATAGGATGCTATAATACTTGATGTTGATGTAAATACATATATGTTTGGTTCTCCTATGACAGACCTCTATAGTTCAGAGGTAGGTTTCAAGCCAGATATTTTGTGGCAGTATATTTTTTTATATATATACAATTCTCTTCAATTCGTTCTTTTCTCTTCTTTTCATTTCATGTAAGCTGAGAAGAACAAACCTTCCAGAAGGGGAGGTATTGCCGAATGACTATCTATCTGTGTGATAGAAGCCTAGTAGGATACCATCTATTGTTTAATTGCTTGTCAAGTACTAAAGGCTGGCCACCTTATGTACTAACTATGCGATATAACAAGTGTTCATGATCATAGTGATCTCTCAACAAATTCCTTTACTTCTATATGACTGATCAAACTTTGGGAAATAGAAACAGCTGAAAAAGGATAATAAAATTGTGATAGTATTCAGAATGGGAACACATTCGTGATACTAAGGTTGACGTGGTTATTAAAAGGTTATAGAACGCTAACGAGCAAAAGTATAACCAGTATAATATTAGGAACAGAAGGTGATAGCGATTACGAACTGGAAAAGAATGGGTATTGAGAAGCAAAAGCTCTAATGCTAAAAGTTATAATGAGAGTCTGTGCAATAGACTTGAAAGAAATTGGAATGATCACTTAACACAGATTGAGTTTCTTACGACAATAGATCATATGTCATTATCGAGATGTCACCTTATGAGATCCTTGAGAGAAGATAATGTTGATCTCCCTTATGTTAGGATGAAGTTGTAGAGCGCAAGATGCTCAGACCAGCAGTGGTCCAAAGGACCAAGGATATAATAGATCTAATCAAAGGACGGCTGGTAGTAGCCCAAGATGGACATAAAAAGTATATTGATTTGACACGAAAGGACAAGGAATGGGAAGTAGGGGACCTAGTGTTGTTATAGGTATTCCCTTGGAAGAGGTTAATGAGATTCGGAAAGAAAGGAAAGCTAAGTCCACCAATTGTTGGACCCTTGGATATATTAAGAAGTATTGGGAAGTTAGCATATGAGCTAGCCTTACCCCAGCACATGTAGCAAGTCATAACGTGTTTCACGTATCAATGTTAAGGAAGTGTAATTCGGATGACAGATAAATAGGGGCATATGAGCGCATATACATGCAACCAGACGTAACCTATATGGAGCAACCAGGAAGGATTATAGAGTGAAAAGGAACAAGCACTTAGGAGAAGGGTTATCAAACTAGGCGGAGTTTGGTGGTAGGACCACAATATGGAAAAATTTACTCGATAGTTAGAAAGTGCAATGCTAAGAGAGTATCCCTATTTATTTTCAATTTGATTCCGGGACGGAATCCTTTTAAGGAGGGGAGACTGTAATAACCCCAATTTTTGGGAATTTTTTTAAACCCTTATGAATAGTGTTTTTGCTGAATGAGAAAAATTTTCATGCCACACTATGTAGGGGTTCTGATATGGATATTCTGAGATTTTATTAGTACTTTATATGGGATATAAGTGTATGTAAAGATCGTCAGAATCCAATTCCGAACACTTGGATTTTTCCCGGAAATCCACTGGATACGGAGAGAATTGAGTATAAGGTAACAGGATAAAAAGGATTTAAATTAAAGGATTATAATAGAGGATCATAAAAAGGAATATAATGTATTGAGAAAGGTTAAGGGAACCTAAGTAATAAGATCCTGGGTATGATCCCTCAAACGATAAACGAAAACGAAAGTTAAGTGAACCGTATAACAGATCAGCGGTCATTAGGCAAACAATTAGGAAGTTAATCAAAGGGATTAGAGAGGATGATGTCACCCAACCAATGAGAAGAGGACAAGGAGGGGAGGATGACATCATGAGGATGACACAAGCATGACATAGAAGGGAAGGAAGTGTGGTTGAATTATAACCACACAAAATCAAGGTTAATTAAGTAATTAACCAAAAACAACACAAAAATCAACCAACCAAGCCAAAACATTTCATTTCACCAAACAAAACACAAAAATCTCTCTTCTTCTTCTTCATGCTCTCGGCTTCTTTTCTTAAAAATTGAAGATCCAAGCTCCACCACTTACTATTTAGCAAGGTAATTATCTAAGCTTCCCCATGGATAGTTACATACTTCCTATAAGTTTAAGCTTCTAATTCCAAGCCAATCTTTTTTTATAAATCATGAAAGAAGATGGTGAATAGTGTTTTTCAAGAACTAAAATTTGTGTTCTTGAAGTTTTGTTTAGATTAAGCTTGGATAAGGACTTTAAGGGTGATTCCAAGCTATTCTCTTGATTCTCCACTCTTCAAGGAAGGTATATCATCTCCAAACCCTAGATTCCTATGTATTATAAGATGATTTTGATTAGTAGGGTGATATTGTAGCTTGATGTTTGTGAGTTAGAGTTTGGGATTGAAATGGTATTGAATCGGATTGGTAAATCTTGTTGTTTTGGTTAAGAGAATGTAGTATAGTCAAATTCAAGCTTAGGCATAAGTATGAATGTTAAAATTAAATTGGTTTGGGTTGTTATGATGTGATAAGGATGGATGTTGGTTGTATGTTGGATTTGAGGTTGAATTGGGTTGGTTTTGAATGGTTTTAAATTGGGAAATCGCGTAAACATAGCCGTCGTAACGTCCTATTTTCTTTAGACTATTTTTGTGCATAACATTAGGACCCGAGAACCCCCAGCTAGATTTTGACCATTGCCATGTTTAGATAGTTCGTGTTACGAGCTTCGTTTTGATATGTAGTTCGTTCGATTCCGATGAACGGTTTAGGAGAAACGACCGTTTCAAGTAACGGCGTTTCGCGAACGAAACTTTTCCCCTCGCCTTACTTTGAAACATAGGTTAAAGACCAAAAAGGGTTAATTAATGTATGAAACATTTATGGTAAGTGTGTTAGGCAGTTGGTAAGACACTCGCGAAGGAATCGCCTTAAAACTCGTAAAGGTTAAATTATTAAAAATGGTGGAGCCGAGGGTACTCGAGTGACTTAAGAGAACCAGCGAGCGCAAAATAAGCGTTAGAGTCTAAGTTAGTTAAAGTATAGATTTACAAGTGACTTTGGTTTAATTCCAACTTACTTGTTGTTTATAGGTTACCAGACTCGTCCCGAGCCTTTTATCACCCCAAGTCACTCAGGCAAGTTTTCTACCCGTTATAACTGTTGTTGTGATGAACATATGTATATGCATTATCTTGCGATAGATGCATGTTGGTTAATTAGCAAATGTTGCAATATATTGAAGCATGCTGCTATGGTATATATATGCATGCCTGTTTCGTATTCTTTCCATATATATCTGTTGATTCAGTTGATAATACCTATGCTAGAGGATAGCGGTAATTTGCATATACCCTTAGTATAGGGACCCAAAGGTGAAAATATTTTCTAAAACCGGGAGTCGAGGATCCCGAGTAGATTTTGTATATATGGATATAAATATATATATATATACTTATATATATATCTGGTCATAGTTTTCAAAACTATTAATCGAATAAGGTTTATTCGATAACTTTAACTTTATTTTATTATTGAATATTATTTCGAATATTATTCGAAGGCGTATGACTCCTTTATATTAAATGAATATTATTTTGAATATTCATTCGAGGACTTATGACTCCTTTTATTTTATTATCTGAATATTATTTGAATATTCATTCGAGGGCTTTGACTCTTTCATATTATTTATTGAATATTATTTGAATATTCATTCGAGGGCTTATGACTCAGTTTATATTATTTAATGAATATTATTTGAATATTTATTTGAGGATCTATGACTCCGATTATTTGCTGAGATATATTCTTTATTTTATTAAAGAATAAGGTGTCAATAATCAAACTTATTTTCGATTATTCAAATAAAGATAGTACTTTCATATAAGTATATCTTTGGTTATTTAATACTCGTTTCAAGTATAAGTTTTAATACTTCTACTTCAATTATTTTTATAAAGATTATTCTTTATGGGAACATTATTTAAATAATAATATTCAGTCATTTTCTAAATATTTCGGGGACTGATTTACTTCATTAAATCAGCTTTACTCCAAACACTCTATAAAGTGTTTTCGAGTCTTCAAAATGATTTTTAAAAGTTAGAGCGGATCCCAAAACTCATTTTTATATTTAAGATCTTCCTTTTTTAAGGGGATTTAAATACTCGCTCAAAACCTGAGGGATCCGGCTCTGTGGTGTATTTTATATTCGCAACACGGTTGCAGTTTTGGTAAATGAATTGATTACTTACCCAACGTTCGGGAAGTAAGTCAATCTATTGAGTCGACATAAGCAACATGGGCTCAGTGGGCGTCCATGATAGTGTAAGTGGCTCAGTGGGAGTCCATCAAATGCATAAGTGGCTGAGTGGCAGTCCAGCATAAGGTCCTATTACGACCAGGGTGATGACCAGTGGAGAATTCGTCCATCTACTAGTAGAAAAGTTTACTTATGGGTATCTTTGCCTGATCAGCAAGATATCTGGTTTATGCCAAATTCTTTTCCTTTCCAAATTTATTGGATATTGCAATTCTGTTCATACTTTACATGACAGAGGTTTTCAGGAAATTGTATAAAGAAGATGTATATGTGGATATATATATATATATATATATATATTAGAACTTAATGAAGTATATCATAACTTCATTTCCTTTTATAATATTTCAAAGATTTAATCTATTCAAATCTTGTCTTGTAGTCTCATCTATGTGATGAACTTTTGAAACTGATTATAACTTGAACGGTGGTAGTTCAAGTAGTATTGGGAAAGATATAAGTATATTGGGGTATTTGGTAACTTCATCTTTTAAACTTATATCTAATTAATAATTGTCTTATGAATGACAAAGATTTTCAGAAAAACGTTGAGACAAGGTTAGATATATGAGATCACCTTGCAACGATATGTTTTTATACAGTTATACACTGGAACTTTGTGTATATTATGCATGGAAGAGGACTTCCAATATTTTGAAAAGTATATATGTATATATACTGAATATTTTGCGACTTCATCGCATTAAGTTATCAACTTGGTTCATTTCTTTTGACCAAGACTTTCATGAGTATTATGAGTAGGCTCATATATTGTTAATCATTATACATATTATTTTGGTGGGCTTGCTGCTCACCCTTGCTTTCTTCTTTCATCACACAACATCAGATAGATAAGATGAATAGGACCAAGCTCCCAATTCGCAAGTAGATAGGAAACGTTCCGCAGCTTTCTGGAAGCGTTGAGGCAACTGTAGCTGAGGTAGAAATTACCAATAGGCTAAGTTTTCAACTAATAATGTACCAGACTTATGTATATTATGAATTGTAATAATGGCAAAGAAATGTAAATTTATCCAGGAAACCTTTTAAGGTGTATTGGCAGATAATTGTGGAATATAATGACTTGTGGTTATTTTTTTGGATGTTCATCTATGAGACTATAACGTGTGGTGTGTGTGTTTATTGTGGGGTCACAGTACAGAGTAGTTGAGTAATTATTAAGATTGGGTGTTATTAAGGGAAATGGAACTCGTGACAACCCGGATCCCCGACCCCGGATTTGGGGGTGTTACAAAAATGGAGTTGTTGAAAGAAAAAATAGAACTCTTATTGAAGCTACACGAACTATGCTTGATGAAGCAAAGCTACCAACCTATTTTTAGGCTGAAGCTGTGCAGACTGCTTGTTTCACTCAGAATTCAACACTCATTAACAAGCATGGAAAGACACCATATGAGATGGTGAAGAAAAAGAAGCCAAATCTGAAGTATTTTCATGTATTTGGATGCAAGTGTTTTGTTCTTAAGACTCATCCTGAACAGCTATCCAAATTTGATTTAAAAGTTGATGAAGGAATTTTTGTTGGATATCCACTTTCCACAAAAGCCTTCAGAGTGTACAATTTAAGAACAAGGGTGGTCATGGAATCTATCAATGTCTCTTTTGATGATAAGAAGATTGCTGGACTTGAAGATTTCAATGATCATGATCAGCTGAGATTTGAAAATAAAGATTTAAATTCTAATACTGTAAATCCTGACAGTCTAAATCCTGATACTGCAAACTCTGATGAATTAAACTCTGATGTTATTGAAACTGTGGTGACTACGCCAAAGGAAGATGCACCTGTGCAGAGGGAGCATACTGAAGATACAACCACGTCTCAAGAAGCATCAGAACCTACAATTGGTTCTTTAAGTTCTGATTCATCAAGTTCTGATGAGCCAAGTTCTGATAAGTCTGGAAACTCAAATTCTGAAGGATCCAACTCAGTGAGCATAATTTCTGGGGGAGCATCAGAAAATGTTGATGAAGACAGCATGGATCATGGGGGAGCATCCAATTCTAGAGAAAACCTTCCATCTGCATGGAAGTGGACTAAATCACATACACCTGACTTAATTATTGGAAATCCTGATGCAGGTGTCAGAACTAGAACTGCAACATCAAATGAATGTCTCTATCATTCTTTTCTTTCTTAGACTGAACCAAAGAAAGTGGAAGAAGCTCTTCAAGATGCTGATTGGGTGCAAGCAATGCAGGAAGAGTTAAATGAATTTGAAAGAAATAAATTCTGGACCCTAGTGCCAAGACCAAAAAATAGATCTGTTGTTGGTACAAAGTGGGTGTTCAGAAATAAAACTGATAGTGATGGCATAATTACAAGAAATAAAGCAAGGCTGGTTGTAAAAGGATATTCTCAACAGGAGGGAATTGATTATGATGAAACATTTGCACCAGTTGCTAGATTGGAAGCCATAAGGATATTTTTGGCTTATGCTGCTCATAAAAATTTTACTGTCTTTCAAATGGATGTGAAAAGTACTTTTCTCAATGGAGAATTGGAAGAGGAAGTATATGTTGAACAACCTCCAGGCTTTGTAGATTCCAAACTTCCAAATCATGTCTACAGGCTTGATAAAGCACTTTATGGCCTTAAGCAAGCTCCAAGAGCATGGTATGAGACTTTAGCTCAGTTTCTTCTGGAAAGTGGATTTAACAGAGGAACTATTGACAAAACACTGTTCTACCTCAACCATGGAAAGGACTTACTTTTGGTGTAGATATATGTTGATGATATCATTTTTGGTTCTACAAATGACAGACTTTGCAAGAAGTTTGCCAAACTGATGCAGTCAAGATATCAAATGAGTATGATGGGGGAACTTAGCTATTTTCTGGGCCTTCAAGTCAAGCAGAATGAAGAAAGCATTTTTATTTGTTAATTCAAGTACACCAGAAATTTGCTGAAGAAATTTTGAATGCAAGATTGTTCAACTGCATCCACTCCAATGGCCACTGCAACAAAATTAGATAAGGATACTGGTACATCAGTAGATATTACTGATTACAGAGGTATGATTGGCTCCTTACTCTATCTAACTGCAAGTAAACCTGATATCATGTATGCTACCTGTATTTGTGTAAGATTTCAAGCAGATCCAAGAGAACCTCACTTAACAGCTGTGAAAAAAATTTCAAGTACCTTAAGGGTACAGCTGATCTGGGATTGTGGTATCCTAGAGAATCAGACTTTAAGCTAATAGGTTACTCAGATGCAGATTTTGCGGGATGCAAAATTGACAGGAAAAGCACAAGTGGAAGCAGCCAATTTCTTGGAGGCAAATTAGTTTCTTGGTTTAGCAAGAAACAAAAGTCAATTTCCACATCAACTGCAGAAGCCGAGTACATTGATGCAGGAAGCTGTTGTGCACAGATTCTTTGGATGAAGAATCAGTTACTGGATTATGGGTTGACATACTTTAAAATCCCTATTTACTGTGATAATCAAAGTACTATTGCTATGACAGGTAATCCAGTTCAACACTCAATGACAAAGCACATCAGCTGTAACACCCCCAAATCCGGGGTCGGGGATCCGGGTTGTCACGAGTTCCATTTCCCTTAATAACACCCAATCTTAATAATTACTCAACTACTCTATACTGTGACCCCACAATAAACACACACACCACACGTCATAATCTCAGAGATGAACATCCAAAAATAATCACAAGTCGTTTTATTCCACAATTATATGACAATACACCTTAAAAGGTTTTCTGAATAAATTTACATTTCTTTGCCATTATTACAATTCATAAATATACATAAATCTGGTACATCAAAAGTTGAAAGCCTAGCCTATTGGTAGCTCCTACCTCAGCTACAGCGACATCAACGCCTATAGGAAACTGCGGAATGTTTCCTATCCGCTCGCGAATTGGGAGCTTGGTCCTGTTCATCTTGTCTATCTGATGTTGTGTGATGAAAGAAGAAAGCAAGGGTGAGCAGCAAGCCCACCAAAATAATATGTATAATGATTAACAATATATGAGCCTACTCATAATACTCATGAAAGTCTTGGTCAAAAGAAATGAACCAAGTTTGATATCTTAATGCGATGAAGTCACAAAATATTCAGTATATATACATATATACTTTTCAAAATATTGGAAGTCCTCTTTCATGCATAATATACACAAAGTCCCAGTGTATAACTGTATAAAAATATCGTTACAAGGTGATCTCATATATCTAACCTTGTCTCAACGTTTTTCTGAAAATCTTTGTCATGCATAAGATAATCATTTACTAGATATAAGTTTAAAAGATGAAGTTACAAGATACTCCAATATACTTATATCTTTTCCAAATACTACTTGAACTACCACCGTTCAAGTTATAATTAGTTCAAAAGTTCATCACATAAATGAGACTACAAGACCAGATTTGAATAGATTAAATATTTTAAAATATCATCAAAATAAATGAAGTTACGAGATACTTCATTTGATGTAAACATCATTTTGAAAACTTGACCCTGCCAACACTCAACAATCGCCCAACCGTAGCCTTTCTATCGAAGTGCTCTGGGTAGTGTTGCAGAAATTATCCAATTGGATGATGAACTCATTACGGGAGTTTGCCGCGCCAGGAAGACCACTTACGATGATCATTCGTAGTAGTACAACCCCACCATTTTCTACATGTAGAGGAGAACCTGTCGGATTTACTTGTCAACCGAACACTGAACTCCTAAGGAATGGACCGCCTTAGCGGAACTTCCAGGCCATTTGGGCCAATATAATAAGACTGGGCCGGCGCTACTCGGCCACTTACGCCACTCCTAGTTCAGATGAAATCCATGACTCTGAAACGTAAAGCTCGTCCCCACTTTCCCCAAGTAGAAACTTGTTGATACGGCTCCACCAAGAAGTCGTATCTATTTGGAAAGGAGAACTCACCGATATTTCCCAGGCGATGCCTGTTAATGGATTAACTTGTTCCAAGAATTTTACTTCCCTAGTGTTGGGTAAGTAATCAATTCATTTATCAAAACAACAACCTTGTTGCGAATATAAAATACACCACAGAGCCGGATCCCTCAGGTTTTGAGCGAGTATTTAAATCTCCTTAAAAAAAGAAGATCTTAAATATAAAAATGAGTTTTGGGATCCGCTCTAACTTTTAAAAATCATTTTGAAGACTCAAAAACACTTTAAAGAGTGTTTGGAGTAAAGCTGATTTAATGAAGTAAATCAGTCCCCAGAATATTTAGAAAATGACTGAATATTATTATTTAAATAATATTCCCATAAAGAATAATCTTTATAAAAATAATTGAAGTAGAAGTTTTAAACTTATACTTGAAACGAATATTAAATAACCAAAGATATACTTATATGAAAGTACTATCTTTATTTGAATAATCGAAAATAAGTTTGATTATTTACACCTTATTCTTTAATAAAATAAAGAACAAATCTCAGCAAATAATCGGAGTCATAGATCCTCAAATGAATATTCAAAAATATTCATTAAACAATATAAACTGAGTCATAAGCCCTCGAATGAATATTCAAATAATATTCAGATAATAAAATAAAAGGAGTCATAAGTCCTCGAATGAATATTCAAAATAATATTCATTTAATATAAAATAAAAGGAGTCATAAGTCCTCGAATGCATATTCAAAATAATATTCATTTAATATAAAATAAAAGGAGTCATAAGTCCTCGAATGAATATTCAAAATAATATTCATTTAATATAAAATAAAAGGAGTCATAAGTCCTCGAATGAATATTCAAAATAATATTCATTTAATAAAATAAAAGGAGTCATAAGTCCTCGAATGAATATTCGAAATAATATTCAATAATAAAATAAAGTTAAAGTTATCGAATAAACCTTATTCGATTAATAGTTTTGAAAATTATGACCATATATATATATAAGTATATATATATATATATTTATATCCATATATACAAAATCTACTCGGGATCCTCGACTCCCGGTTTTAGAAAATATGTTCACCTTTTATCCCCTATACTAAGGGTATACGCAACTACTTGCTTATTTCTAGCATAGGTATTATGCAACTATAATCATTGAAATCAACAGATAGATAACCAGATTACGAAACAGACATGCATATATACCATATCAGCATGCTCCAATATATCGCAAAATTTGCTAATAACAATCATGCACTATCACAAGATAATGCATATACATATATTTACATCACAACAACAGTATATCGGGTAGAAAACTTGACTGAGCGACTGGGGGTTACGAATGGCTCGGGACGAGTCTGGTAACCTATAAACAACAAGTAGGTTGGAATTAAACCAAAGTCACTTGTAAATCTATATTCTAACCAACTCAGACTCTAACGCTCGTTTTGCGCTTACTGATTCTCTTAAGTCACTCGAGTACCCTCGGCTCCACCATTTTTAATAATTTAACCTTTACGAGTTTTAAGGCGATTCCTTCGCGAGTGTCTTACCAACTTCCTAGCACTCTTACCATAATTGTTTCATACATTAATTAACCCTTTTTGGTATTTAACCTATGTTTCAAAGTAAGGCAAGGGGAAAAGTTTCGTTCGCGAAACGCCGTTACTTGAAACGGTCGTTTCTCCTAAACCGTGCATCGGAATCGAACAAACTACATATCAAAACGAAGCTCGTAATATGAACTATCTAAACATGACAATGGTCAAAATCTAGCAGGGGGTTCTCGGGTCCTGATGTTATGCACAAAAACAGTCTAAAGAAAATCGGACGTTACGACGGCTATGTTTACGCGTTTTCCCAATTTTAAACCATTCAAAACAAACCACAAATCAACCCCAAATCAATCATACAACCAATATCCCTCCAAACCACATCATAACAGCCCCAACAAATCCACATTAACCATTTATACTTATTCCCCACATGAACTAAAAGCTTTACTTAGGTTCTTTAACTAATTACCAAGATTTACAACTCCAACAATGCAACAAAACCAACTAATCTCTACAAACTCAACCAAACTTCAACCAATCAAGCATCATGCTTCACAAATGCTATATCAAACATATTCAATCCTAATTACTCAAAACTAAAGCTAGGGTTTGTAGTTTATACCTTCCTTGGAGAGTGGAGAATCAAGAGAATGGCTTGGAATCACCCTTAAAGTCCTTATCCAAGCTTAATCTAAACAAAACTTCAAGAACACAAATTTTAGTTCTTGAAAAACACTATTCACCATCTTCTTTCATGATTTATAGAAAAAGATTGGCTTGGAATTAATAGCTTAAACTTATAGGAAGTATGTAACTATCCATGGGGAAGCTTAGATAATTACCTTGCTAAATAGTAAGTGGTGGAGCTTGGATCTTCAATTTTTAAGAAATGGGCCGAGAGCTAGCTTGGGAAGAAAGAGATTTTTGTGTTTTGTTTGATGAAAAATGAAATGTTTGCTTGGTTAGTTGATTTTTGTGTTGTTTTTAGTTAATTACCTTGTTGCCCTTGAGTTTGTGTGGTTAAAAAGTCACCACATCTCCTTCCTTCCCATGTCATGCTTGTGTCATCCTCATGATGTCATCCTCCCCTCCTTGTCCTCTTCTCATTGGTTGGGTGACATCATCCTCTCTAATCCCTTTGATTAACTTCATAATTGTTTGCCTAATGACCGTTGATCTGTTATACGGTTCGCTTAACTTTCGTTTTCGTTTATCATTTCAGGGATCATACCCGGGATCTTATTACTTAGGTTCCCTTAACCTTTCTCAATATATTGTATTTCTTTTATGATCCTCTCTTATAATCCTTTAATTTAAATCCTTTTTATCCTGTTACCTTATACTCAATTCTTTCCGTATCTATTGGATTTCCGGGAAAAATCAAAGTGTTCGGAATTGGATTCTGACGATCTTTACATACACTTATATACCACATAGAGTACTAATAATATCCCATAAGATCAATAACAGAACCCCTACATAGCGTGGCATGAAAATTTTTCTCATTCAGCAAAAACACTATTCATAAGGGTTTCAAAAATTTCCCAAAAATTGGGGTTATTACAGTCTCCCCTCCTTAAAAGGATTCCGTCCCGGAATCAGATAGAAAACAGTTGGGGATGCTTTTCTAGCATTGTGCCTTCTAACTCTCTAGTCAATTTTCCCACATTGTGGTTCTACCACCAAACTCTGCCTAGTTTGATAATCCTTCTCCTAAGCACTTGTTCATTTTCACTCTATAACCCTTCCTGGTTGCTCCATATAGGTTACGTCGGGTTGCATATCTATGCGCTCATATGCCTCTATTTATCTGGCATCTGAATTACACTTCCTT
The DNA here is from genome assembly GCF_009905375.1 of Apium graveolens. Lineage (NCBI taxonomy): Eukaryota > Viridiplantae > Streptophyta > Magnoliopsida > Apiales > Apiaceae > Apium > Apium graveolens. The sequence goes on along the minus strand of NC_133651.1, from coordinate 75,487,872 downwards.
ACCATTGATACGTGAAACACGTTACGACCTGCTACATGTTCGGGGTTAGGGCTAGCTCATATGCTAACTTCCCAAACGTCTTAATATATCCAAGGGTCCAACAAATTGTAGACTTAGCTTTCCTTTATTTCCGAACCTCATCAATCCTTTCCAAGGGATACCTATAACATTACTAGGTCCCCTATTTCATACTCTTTATCCTTTCGTGTCAAATCAACATACTTATCATGTCCATCTTGGGCTACTACCAGCCGTCCTCTGATTAGATCTATCATATCCTTGGTCCTTTGGACTACTGCGGGTCCGAGCATCTTGCGCTCTACTACTTCATCCTAACATAAGGGAGATCGACATTGTCTTCCCTCAAGGATCTCATAAGGCGACATCTCGATAATGACATATGATCTATTGTCGTAAGATAACTCAATCCGCATTAAGTGATCATTCCAAATTCTTTCAAGTCTATTACACAGACTCTCATCATAGCTTCTAATCATTAGAACTTTTGCTTCTCAATACCCATTCTTTTCCAGTTCGTAATCGCTACTACCTTCCGTTCCTAATATTATACGGGTTATACTTTTGCTCGCTAGCGTTCTATAACCTTTTAATAACCACGCCAACCTTAGTATCACGAATGTGTTTCCATTCCGAATACTACCATAACTTTATTATTCCTTTTTTTTCAGTTGTTTCTATTTCCCAAAGTTTGATCAATCATATAGAAGTAAAGGAATTTGTTGAGAGATCACTATGATCATGAACACTTGTTATATCGCATAGTTAGTACAGAAGGTGGCCAGCCTTTAGTACTTGACAAGCAATTAAACAATAGCTGGTATCCTACTCGGCTTCTATCACACAGATAGATAGTCATTCGGCAATACCTCCCCTTCTGGAAGGGTTGTTCTTCTCAGCTTACATGAAATGAAAAGAAGAGAAAAGAACGAATTGAAGAGAATTGTATATATGAAAAAATATACTGCCACAAAATATCTGGCTTGGAACCTACCTCTGAACTATAAAGGTTTGTCATAGGAGAACAAAACATATATATTTATATCAACATCAAGTATTATCGCATCGCATTTTGCATGCTTAAATAATTTTTGCTAATCCGTCCATCATTCTATGGACCCATGCTCTCCCTCGAGCTTATACACAATCACCTTTGAAACTCCCTCGACATCGAAAATCGAATCTGGGTTTTCATTCCAGACATCACCGTTACTAAAATTTTATGCCTGCTCATGGCGATTACACGAATTAAACCTTTACCAACTACTATTAGGGTTGGGTATTGCACATTCATCAGAAGGAATGTCAATCTTCCAAACCATAATACAACCTTCACAGCTTTAACCATCATCTCTGTATTCCTCTTGCACGAGCGCCTATAATTATTCTCTTACATTTAAAGCGTCGGCCACCTCTTTGGCCTTTCCTGATAGTAAAATTTCCTTATAGTCAATTTCATTTTAACCACTTTCACAAATTTTCTACCCTATTTCTGATCACTGCTTGAGTGAAGATGTTTTCCATAAGTTATTGCCTCAGTCTTTAGAGGCTAATCACTGTCAAGACTGATTCTCAATCATACTTAGAACATCTTTTATCCTGGGCCCTAATTGTCCTGAACAATTTCAATCTTTACTGGTTCGATTCATACTTTCTCGTGGTTCAACACGTGCCCCACTTGGCATTATTATAATTACGTCATATTTCCTTTATCAACATTTCTATTCTTGAGAATTTTTGAATATTACCTTTCTCCTTGTAAAACCTCTAAGGTTATCCTTCAATCGTTCCTCCTGTATTCCCTAGATACAGGGCATATCAAAATACCATTTACTATTACTAGAACCATTGTCTATATACCTCTGAAAAATTTCTCCACTGATTTTTAAAGGTTGTTATTACCTTAATCCTTTCCAATTCATACTGTCAAAACTCATACTATCCCTATTAAGGGTGAAATGCCAACCTGTATGCATTCCCCTAGGATTCATTTTAAGTTACCAATGTTCTATCCTTAATTCCACCTTTAAAAGGTACCTGCATCCTTCCATGGATAAATCAAGTCATATATCCTTGATAGATTATCTTATTCATCATTCCTACCTCGATAGTCTATACCTAACTTCATAATAGCATCCTTATTCAAATTGAGTTCAATCCATATGGCCTCCAAAAGATTACAATGGTCATCCGCTTTTCTTTCCTGATTTGGTAATGATAACATGGATGTTCTGGAAGATATTGGTCATGTTTAACGTGAACTTCTTCTTAATAATTCCTTATTTACTTTTGTTGTTTATCTCAACAGTCACCTCAATGTTGGGATATCTTTCATACCTGGCATCTCCCTTTCTGGGTATCAAGCCACCGGTCTTACACTTCACATTCTTGAAGGTCACTTCCTTCATCCAATTTTCCTACTTTCTTACTTTCTTGTCTCTTTAGTCTATCCGTGTCTTATTATTTATCCTTCGAACTATCTAAAGGTTTCCTTGAATCCTCCCAACTTAAAGGGGGTACAATATATGTATCTCTTATGCCTTCAACCATCAATTTTAACTCATGGTGGATCATCATCATCCTGACGATTACATACTTTTCTATTTCTATTGCTATGAGTCTTTAGGGTTTCCTCATACCCAACTCCCTTATCATTCCTCAAACTCTATTGCCTTTATATTCCTTTCCACTTCAGTTTCTTTTTATTTTCCTTTCTCTTATCATTATTTCACAAACCAATCACAATATAAGCATTGATTTCAAACATCCCGTCATTCTGGATTCGTGTACTCAGAACGAATCTTGACAACTTTTACAACTTAGATTCATAATTTATCATACTTGTCTGCCTTTGTTCTGGCTCTAAAGCTTTTACACTATCTCCTTATCTTTGGGAATTACTTTCCCGAAAACAATTGACTGGACTTAAATCAGTTTATTATAATCTCTTGCTCCGTGCCTTCCTTGGTCTTTCACCAGCGGGTGGTCTATTTCTTAGGAGGGTAAGTGACAAAACAGTCTTTTGTGGTTCGTCAATCATTCAGAATCTCAAATGATTCCTCTATTTCCTTTAGCCAGGCTCTTGCCTCGACTAGGTCAACCTGTTTCTTGGAACTCTGAGAGCTTAGAGACTTACAGGTCCTGAAAGAATTTCCTATCGCATTGTTTCCTCAAGGTGGTGGTTGGGGATAATAGTCTAAGTTCTGTCTAGACAGGTCCATGAATTGCCGTATAGGAGTACCGTCTCGGGTCTCCTTTCCTTACTCGACTTTCTGTTTCCTTAGTATGAAATGTTTCATCCTACTCCCCATAATTGGGGTCATCTTTTAATTTAAAATCCTCATTTTCCACTCCATTATGTCATGGGTTCCTTCTATCTTGATGGCGACCTCCCTGACTATCACGTTCAGGGTTTGCTCTAGATCTTATTTCTCAAACTATGGCTCTCATCTAAGTTCTCATCCTTACGCTATTGAACTTTCGGAACCCAAATTCTATAGGAATATCTCATTATTCCTTTATCATCTTTCTCGGTATTAATCTTTTATCTAATTGTTGGCTCTCTGCCTTCATTCATCACTTTTTCTGGCACAATATGCTCTTTTCCAATAATTCGGTCTCTATTGCAATCTCAAATAGCTTTTCGGTACCGGCTCCGGTTACCTTCACTACTATTTCCAAAATCTCTTATAAACTCTCCCAAAGGCATTATCATCTTGAGTCTCTCCTTTTTACTAAGGGCATCAGCCACCACATTGGCTTTCCCCGAATGATAAAGAATCTCCCAATCATTATTCTTGATTAGCTCTAACTGCCTCCTCTGGCATATGTTGAGCTCTTTCTACGTGAAAATGTACTAGAGCACTTATGGCTGAGGTAATTCTCGCACTTCTCTCCATACAAGTAGTGCCTCCAATCTTTAGGGCAAAACTATTGCCACGAGCCCAAGCTCATGGGTGGGGATATCGAATTTTAAATTCCCTTAATTGTCTTGATGCAGACGCGATTATCTTGCCGTGCTATATAAGAAGCACCCTAATTCCTTATGCGAAGTGTCACTTACAAATCACAAAATCTCCTTTTTCCATCTGGCAACGCCAGCATAGGGGCCATTACCAACCTCTGCTTCAGTTCCTGAAAGCTGTTCTCGCATTTCTCTGTCCATTCGAACTTCTCAGTCTTACGAGTAAGCCGCGTTAAAGGGGCTACTATCTTTACAACTTGAACGAACCTCCGGTAGTGACCGGCCAATCCTACCTCTGGTAATCGACCTAACCATGGTCATCAATTCATCAGTGGTCCTTTATCCAATCTTGTCAGGATCCTCCATGGGATCCTCCTCAACAACTCTCCCTTCTAGGACAACATCCTCAACCGCTACATCCTCAATATCAACATCATCCGGTCCTGCATTAGGACACTCTATCGGATCCACAATCCGATCTCCAATTAGTAATAAAACATCATCGCGCTGTTGCTCCTCAACCTCAGGGTTCGGAGTCCCGCTACCATATACGATAACGAACTACACTCTTATTACGATATTTATAAGGGTTCCCATAAGGGTTTTAACTGTCAGTACTACGTTAGGTAGCCCGATTATGAACTTGGCAAGAGTTCTTATTATCTTAGTGAACTTATTATCTTAACGTCCCATCATCTCTGAGGTTTATAACGCTTAGCTCTGATACCACTTCTGTAACACCCCCAAATCCGGGGTCGGGGATCCGGGTTGTCACGAGTTCCATTTCCCTTAATAACACCCAATCTTAATAATTACTCAACTACTCTGTACTGTGACCCCACAATAAACACACACACCACACATTATAGTCTCAGAGATGAACATCCAAAAATAATCACAAGTCGTTTTATTCCACAATTATATGACAATACACCTTAAAAGGTTTTCTGAATAAATTTACATTTCTTTGCCATTATTACAATTCATAAATATACATAAATCTGGTACATCAAAAGTTGAAAGCCTAGCCTATTGGTAGCTCCTACCTCAGCTACAGCGACATCAACGCCTATAGGAAACTGCGGAATGTTTCCTATCCGCTCGCGAATTGGGAGCTTGGTCCTGTTCATCTTGTCTATCTGATGTTGTGTGATGAAAGAAGAAAGCAAGGGTGAGCAGCAAGCCCACCAAAATAATATGTATAATGATTAACAATATATGAGCCTACTCATAATACTCATGAAAGTCTTGGTCAAAAGAAATGAACCAAGTTTGATATCTTAATGCGATGAAGTCGCAAAATATTCAGTATATATACATATATACTTTTCAAAATATTGGAAGTCCTCTTCCATGCATAATATACACAAAGTCCCAGTGTATAACTGTATAAAAATATCGTTGCAAGGTGATCTCATATATCTAACCTTGTCTCAACGTTTTTCTGAAAATCTTTGTCATGCATAAGATAATCATTTACTAGATATAAGTTTAAAAGATGAAGTTACAAGATACTCCAATATACTTATATCTTTTCCAAATACTACTTGAACTACCACCGTTCAAGTTATAATTAGTTCAAAAGTTCATCACATAGATGAGACTACAAGACCAGATTTGAATAGATTAAATCTTTTAAAATATCATCAAAATAAAATGAAGTTACGAGATGCTTTATTTGATGTAAACATCATTTTGAAAACTTGACCCTGCCAACACTCAACAATCGCCCAACCGTAGCCTTTCTATCGAAGTGCTCTGGGTAGTGTTGCAGAAATTATCCAATTGGATGATGAACTCATTACGGGAGTTTGCCGCGCCAGGAAGACCACTTACGATGATCAGTCGTAGTAGTACAACCCCACCATTTTCTACATGTAGAGGAGAACCTGTCGGATTTACTTGTCAACCGAACACTGAACTCCTAAGGAATGGACCACCTTAGCGGAACTTCCAGGCCATTTGGGCCAATATAATAAGACTGGGCCGGCGCTACTCGGCCACTTACGCCACTCCTAGTTCAGATGAAATCCATGACTCTGAAACGTAAAGCTCGTCCCCACTTTCCCCAAGTAGAAACTTGTTGATACGGCTCCACCAAGAAGTCGTATCTATTTGGAAAGGAGAACTCACCGATATTTCCCAGGCGATGCCTGTTGATGGATTAACTTGTTCCAAGAATTTTACTTCCCGAGTGTTGGGTAAGTAATCAATTCATTTATCAAAACAACAACCTTGTTGCGAATATAAAATACACCACAGAGCCGGATCCCTCAGGTTTTGAGCGAGTATTTAAATCTCCTTAAAAAAAGAAGATCTTAAATATAAAAATGAGTTTTGGGATCCGCTCTAACTTTTAAAAATCATTTTGAAGACTCAAAAACACTTTAAAGAGTGTTTGGAGTAAAGCTGATTTGAGGAAGTAAATCAGTCCCCATAATATTTAGAAAATGACTGAATATTATTATTTAAATAATATTCCCATAAAGAATAATCTTTATAAAAATAATTAAAGTAGAAGTTTTAAAACTTATACTTGAAACGAATATTAAATAACCAAAGATATACTTATATGAAAGTACTATCTTTATTTGAATAATCGAAAATAAGTTTGATTATTTACACCTTATTCTTTAATAAAATAAAGAACAAATCTCAGCAAATAATCGGAGTCATAGATCCTCAAATGAATATTCAAAAATATTCATTAAACAATATAAACTGAGTCATAAGCCCTCGAATGAATATTCAAATAATATTCAGATAATAAAATAAAAGGAGTCATAAGTCCTCGAATGAATATTCAAAATAATATTCATTTAATATAAAATAAAAGGAATCATAAGTCCTCGAATGAATATTCAAAATAATATTCATTTAATATAAAATAAAAGGAGTCATAAGTCCTCGAATGAATATTCAAAATAATATTCATTTAATAAAATAAAAGGAGTCATAAGTCCTCGAATGAATATTCGAAATAATATTCAATAATAAAATAAAGTTAAAGTTATCGAATAAACCTTATTCGATTAATAGTTTTGAAAACTATGACCATATATATATATAAGTATATATATATATATTTATATCCATATATACAAAATCTACTCGGGATCCTCGACTCCCGGTTTTAGAAAATATGTTCACCTTTTATCCCCTATACTAAGGGTATACGCAACTACTTGCTTATTTCTAGCATAGGTATTATGCAACTATAAGCATTGAAATCAACAGATAGATAACCAGATTACGAAACAGACATGCATATATACCATATCAGCATGCTCCAATATATCGCAAAATTTGCTAATGACAATCATGCACTATCACAAGATAATGCATATACATATATTTACATCACAACAACAGTATATCGGGTAGAAAACTTGCCTGAGCGACTGGGGGTTACGAATGGCTCGGGACGAGTCTGGTAACCTATAAATAACAAGTAAGTTGGAATTAAACCAAAGTCACTTGTAAATCTATACTCTAACCAACTCAGACTCTAACGCTCGTTTTGCGCTTACTGATTCTCTTAAGTCACTCGAGTACCCTCGGCTCCACCATTTTTAATAATTTAACCTTTACGAGTTTTAAGGCGATTCCTTCGCGAGTGTCTTACCAACTGCCTAACACTCTTACCATAATTGTTTCATACATTAATTAACCCTTTTTGGTCTTTAACCTATGTTTCAAAGTAAGGCGAGGGGAAAAGTTTCGTTCACGAAACGCCGTTACTTGAAACGGTCGTTTCTCCTAAACCGTGCATCGGAATCGAACAAACTACATATCAAAACGAAGCTCGTAATATGAACTATCTAAACATGACAATGGTCAAAATCTAGCAGGGGGTTCTCGGGTCCTAATGTTATGCACAAAAACAGTCTAAAGAAAATCGGACGTTACGACGGCTATGTTTACGCGTTTTCCCAATTTTAAACCATTCAAAACCAACCACAAATCAACCCCAAATCAATCATACAATCAATATCCCTCCAAACCACATCATAACAGCCCCAACAAATCCACATTAACCATTTATACTTATTCCCCACATGAACTTAAAGCTTTACTTAGGTTCTTTTACTAATTACCAAGATTTACAACTCCAACAATGCAACAAAACCAACTAATCTCTACAAACTCAACCAAACTTCAACCAATCAAGCATCATGCTTCACATATGCTATATCAAACACATTCAATCCTAATTACTCAAAACTAAAGCTAGGGTTTGTAGTTTATACCTTCCTTGGAGAGTGGAGAATCCAGAGAATGGCTTGGAATCACCCTTAAAGTCCTTATCCAAGCTTAATCTAAACAAAACTTCAAGAACAAAAATTTTAGTTCTTGAAAAACACTATTCACCATCTTCTTTCATGATTTATAGAAAAAGATTGGCTTGGAATTAGAAGCTTAAACTTATAGGAAGTATGTAAATATCCATGGGGAAGCTTAGATAATTACCTTGCTAAATAGTAAGTGGTGGAGCTTGGATCTTCATTTTTTAAGAAATGGGCCGAGAGCTAGCTTGGGAAGAAAGAGATTTTTGTGTTTTGTTTGATGAAAAATGAAATGTTTGCTTGGTTAGTTGATTTTTGTGTTGTTTTTACTTAATTACCTTGTTGCCCTTGAGTTTGTGTGGTTAAAAAGTCACCACATCTCCTTCCTTCCCATGTCATGCTTGTGTCATCCTCATGATGTCATCCTCCCCTCCTTGTCCTCTTCTCATTGGTTGGGTGACATCATCCTCTCTAATCCCTTTGATTAACTTCCTAATTGTTTGCCTAATGACCGCTGATCTGTTATACGGTTCGCTTAACTTTCGTTTTCGTTTATCGTTTGAGGGATCATACCCGGGATCTTATTACTTAGGTTCCCTTAACCTTTCTCAATATATTGTATTCCTTTTATGATCCTCTCTTATAATCCTTTAATTTAAATCCTTTTTATCCTGTTACCTTATACTCAATTCTTTCCGTATCTATTAGATTTCCGGGAAAAATCAAAGTGTTCGGAATTGGATTCTGACGATCTTTACATACACTTATATACCACATAGAGTACTAATAATATCCCATAAGATCAATAACAGAACCCCTACATAGCGTGGCATGAAAATTTTTCTCATTCAGCAAAAACACTATTCATAAGGGTTTCAAAAATTTCCCAAAAATTGGGGTTATTACATCAGCATTATGTACCACTTCATAAGAAAACATGTGGATGAAGGTACAGTGGAATTGCACTTTGTTCCAACAGATCAACAACTAGCAGATATCTTCACAAAACAACTGTGTGAAGCTACTTTTACAAGATTGGTAAATGAACTTGGAATGGTTTCAGGTTCTTTCTCTAAATCTGCTTAGTTTATATTCTAATACATCAGACTTTATGATCAGTATTTACAGATATTACTATCTTTGTGTATTATGTGCTTAAATTAAAAATTGCTTAAGTGCTGATTGATCTCTGATGTGTATTTCTAAACTCTGATAGTGATATGAATGTTTCTGTGACTATTCAATCCAATGAGGATAACTGTGCTAGATGCTGACCTAGTAGTCTTTAACATACTAAAGTTCCATGTTTGAAGTAATTTTTAATGTGGAAATCTTTTAAACACAAGAAAATTCTGATATTGAGCTTAGTTAAATTTACTTTGTGTATCTTATTACTAAGTCAAAAACTAGAATAGTGCTTCTTATCTGTTAAGTTTTGATGTTAGTAAATCTGATGGATGTACTAAGTGCTGATAAACCTCACTTATCAAAAGAAAAAGAAATAAAAATCAGGTACTCCTTTGAGATCTAGAGTACAAATGTGGAAAAGACTACCCAGGTGCATTGCTGGTATTAAGTAATATGCATTAGAAAAGCTAAATAAAAATTTTCTCGGTGACTTTTCACACTCTGAGATTACTGGAGAAATACTTTGATAATAGCATAAATCCTGATAAGCAGTCGTAACTCACTTACACAGAGAAGCCACTGTAAAATAGAATTTCAAAAGATGCATAAAATGAGCACAAAACAGTTGAGGTGGACTCATGCATGAACTCATTCTAAAGTAGACTTCAGAATACTAACAGATTTTGAGCAAAGTTCTTAGTTATGCCTTATTTCTAAGATGTACTGAAGTGAATCAGACTTTAATCTTTATCTGATATTTAGCTTGCTACACACACATACACTCCATATGAATGATGAAAATTATTGTGGTGATAAATGTTGTTTTACATGAACAGGTTAAGTGTCAGTTGCATAAATTCTGAGGACAAGTAATGATGGAAATTCTGATGATTAAGTTCTGAAGAAACGAAATCAGTATTTTGTGTGAAGAATTACAGGAATAGACATTCACCTTTTGAGTTAAGGAGCCATGTTCTGATGAGTGTTAAGTTATGATATAAGTCTAAGTTCTGATATTAAATCCTGATATTACTCATATTCTGATGACCTTTTAAATTCTGATAATAATCAAGTTCTGATGCTGACGTGGCAATATTTATTTACTTGGTTTATTTTTGCTCATTACCTTACTGGTTATATTTTTACAGGATATTGGTAAAGAAGTAATAATCATTTATATAGTGGGAACAGTTTTTTTTAAAAAGAACTGAATGTCTTTGATTAATGGGATTACTTGGTAAGTGGAACGGTTTTTCTCCTTGAAAAATTGCATGTGATAAGTAATCATTACTGAATACCCGTGCCCATTAATTATCTTTTACTACTTCATGTCTGACAGGTGTCTCAACGGCTATTTTTTTACCGTGTATAAGAAAAAGAGAGAAAAGATTGTAAAATCTTCTATTCACTTTCATATTTTATCTCTCTCTTTTTACTTTTATTCTCTCTCACATCTACTGATGATTTATCATACAGTTATTTTATCAAACACCTTATAGGAAACCTAATTTCTCACTTATTTCTCATGGCACCCAAGGATTTGATTGTAGATGGAGCCAAGTTTGTACCTAACAACTATGTTGCAATCTTGAACAAGGCTGAAGCTCCATCTGATTTGCACTTTGTGCAAGATTTTCTAGCAAACAGTGCGATTGGGTATATTTTGACCCAACCTCAAGCCATTTCAAGCCAACAAGTTCTGACGTTCTGGCGGACTGGGTATTTTGATAATGGTGGTGCTACTGGTACTCCAAGCATCATTTTTGAAGTGAATAATGTTGAGCATGTGGTTACTCCTGGAGCAGTTCGTAAAGCTCTCCACTTAACAGAAGGCTGTAATTTTTCAACAATGGAGGAACCTGTTCTACAACAGTTCATGGCCAGTTTGGGTTATGAGGGCAGTTTGAGAAAGCTTGGACAATTGAAAAGAGCAAAAAAATCAGGAAAGAATGGAGCTTTTTCTTCGATTGTATCACTAAGGCATTCCCCAATAACTGCTCCACTTTGATACCATTCCAATTATGAGTCAGCACATCGGGTATGCTCTTATTCATCAAACTCACTTTGATTTTGCAAGTGTTGTGCTAGGTCTCATAGGGGATAGGATGACAAGAGATAGGAATGTAATGTACTTTGCTAGATTCTGTCAGCTTATATATAATTTCTGTTATGCTGATGAACCCCAACCTACCACTGATTTAATTCCACCTTTTAAACTTGCAAAATGGGCTTTTAATGATTTGTTAAATGCTGACATAAAGAAACAAGTGGTTAGACCCTTACAGATACCTCAGTCTGTAAAACAGATCCTGGTAAATGTTGATCCTCAAACCTACACATTTGTTTTCCCTGATCTTCAACCCTCCAGCACATCCCAGCCACCACAACAACCATCAGAACATACAACACCTATACCTCAAACTTCTCAACCTCAACCTACTCAGCCCTCCATCAGACATATTTCAAACCATCACAGACATCTCAACCTTCACCATCAGAACATCCTGTGAGGCCTTCATCTTCCAAACTTAAGAGGAAAACAGACTGTACCTCAGACACAATAGAAAGAAGGAGGATTGTTCTGAGAGATAAATCAGACAGTGAGGAACACATTCTAGTATCAGAACCTGTTGTTGAAGAAGCTGAGAAGATTTCCTCTCAGAAGGATGTTAAAACTGGGAGTTCTAAGCTTCTCAAAAGACTTAGAAGGATGTATTCTGATGAAACTCCCAAAGTCTCTCCACCTTCAAAGAGACATAAAAAAATAAAGAGCCAGGAGGCCTGTCAGTGTATCATCACATTCTGGAGAAACTCTGGAAGAAGGAGCTAAGGAAGGGGGTCAGGAATCTCTGATCCCAACAGAACCAATTGTTGTTGATTTTCTTCCTTCAGCACACCCAGAACCTACTCAAGACAGACTACCTACTCCTCCTGTGTCTCCTGTCAATGAACCAGTACATACTGAAGACCCAGGCCCAAGTGCTGAGATTGATATTCACAACCTTATTGTGCCTGAGGTTTTGTACTTAGAAACTCCACCAGCTCCAATCACTCCACCACCAACACCACTTCTTGATGCTGATTTTAATCCAGAATTGCCTACAACACCTTCTCTGCATCTAGATACTGAAGATCATATTTTAGGTGAGCATCAGAATATCGCTGTTGATCATAACTTAGTTGGAGATCAGTACTTAGAGGATGGTGTTGAAGCCTCAATAGCCTCTCATACTATTCTTTTATCAGAAGAAGCTGCTGATGCTGATTCTATAAGTTCTGATGCTGCTAATGATGAAGTTACTGGTGACGCTGCTGCTACAAATGTAGATGCTGCTGCAGCTGGTCCATCAGGACATGCACCTCAACAAACTGTTCATAAAGCTGAGATAGTCAAGAAGTTTGTTACAGGGGAAGCACCAGTATCTTGGAGTGAAACTCCTAGAGGACAGGAGTGGACTAACGAGTGGAACACAGTTACCTTTGTTCCTTCTGAAAAGATTCTTGCTGAGCATCTTGCAAAAGCTGATGAAATGCTGATAAATGATAATTTCAAGACTCAGCTGAGAGTTACTGCATTGAGTACAAGGCACCTTCAAGGTCAACACTCCATAACTCATGACAAGGTGAAAAAAATTCAAGAAAACTTGATCCAACAAGATATGAATCTGAAACTTGAAAATAAAAGGTTTTTCCAACCTACCTTTGACAGAATTTCCTATATTGAGAAAACCAAGAGAAGCAACAGTCTCAGATTGATGAAATTTTGAAGAATCAAGCTTCTCATCAAAATCAACTCAATGAGATCCAATCCTCAGTGGATTTGCTTGTCTCTCTTCTATTACCTGCTGATGCCAAAAAGGGGGAGAAAGTGATTAAGTCCAAATGCAAATCTAGTCAAGTATAAGGATGATGGAAAAGATGACCAGGGAAACTCTGGAATGGATGGAGGTCATGGTCAAGGTAAAGGTCTTTCATCAAGTAAAGTTGAAACTACAAGTCAAAGAACAAGTTCTGATACTGGGAGAAGAAAAACTTCTGATACTGGTAAAAGGATAAGTTCTGATGAACATCTGGAACTTGATGAGGAGATTTCAAGACAGTTATTTCTGAAAGAAAATCCAGGAATGGACTTTGAGAGTCTAAAGGAAGAAGAAGCTAGACTTAAGTTAGAAAAATTCAACTCCAAATCTGAAGCTTCTGTTCTTGAAAAGGAAATTCCTAAGGCTAAAGGCATTGTGATAAAAGAAAGGGTAAATCCTAAGGCAACCAAGGCCAAATCACAAATGCAGATAGATCCAAGGTCCAAGGGCAAAGAAAAAGTTGGTGAACCTGTAAAGATTTATGTGCCTGCTATGGATGAAGAAATATCTATTGAAGATGCTAATCTTACTCTGGTTTTAAAGAAGATTTCTCAAATAACCTCTGACATGGCTCAAGTTGTTCAGAGTCAAGATATAGTAAGTTCTAATATGACAATAAAACAAGCAACCTCTGACATAGCTCAAGTTGGCTTGATATCAGAAAATAAGTTAAAGGAAACCTCTGATATTGCTCATGTTAAATCCTCAAGGTTACTCCTACCAGGATTCACTAAAGCCAAACAAACTCAATCTTTGAAGACTGCAACAAGTGGTTTTGAAGCAAGAGTGGTTACAGGAAAGGAAGCAAGAGATAAATCTGGATTAGGTAGTGCTGATGAAAGAAGAGTGCAGAACACAACCAATGATCCAACTTCCTGGACCAGGTGTTGGAGCAACTCCTAAAAGATTGAATCAACTTGAATCTGTAGAGATGGTTTACCATACCTTCTTGAAAGAACACATCTTGTTATATTTCATGACAGATGGAAGGGTTTACCACATAAGGGAGAATGCTATACCACTGAAGTATTTTGAGGAACTAGAACATGTTCTATTCTTACTTCAAGTGAAGAACAGATTAACAGAAAGTGCTGCAAATTATTTGAAGACTCAAATTCAGAGACAGAAGAAGCTTTATTCTGTAAAGTCTGATAACATGTACTGTCCCAAGTACAGAGATCACAAGGGTGATATTGTTGAGATGAAGCCTAACTCTGCTAAGATTATAACTACCTTTCTGGGTTATAAGGCTGTATAATTCAATCTTGAGTCTGACAAGGCATATTTGATCAGACTGGATCAGGACATAAGGAAATCCAGAATAAATGATCTCAGGGCTGCTATCTTTCAAATTGGTGAAGATACGGTTGAATTGAAGAATGCAAAAAGGAGGATGATTGATGAACTTAAATATGCTGAGAGATGTTTATTAAAGAACTATCTCAGAACAACTCCTGATATCAAAGAGATCAGTAATTGAAGCCAAGTCAAGATCTACAACTGCTCAAATTCTGATGTGTATACAGACTGAAGCTGTTATCGGAAGTTAAATTTGGTAAAGCTTTATGGACTGTAAGTTGTAGTTATCAAGTCAAATTTTCATGCCTTTGTACTTAATGTTTTTGACATCATCAAATATTAGTTAAACTTGTATATTATGCTAATTTACAAGTTGGGGGAGATTGTTAGATATATTTGATAATGTCATGTCTAATATGATTTGTGTTTAGTTTTCAGATCTTACTTAAACAGGACAAATCAATACTTACCTGGAAATCAACACTTATACTGAAGTCAGAACTTAAGTGGTCAGAACTTAAGTTATCAGGAGATATTTATCAGGAGATAATATCAGGATTTAAAGAGACTTTCAGATAAGGAAGGCAGCTGATTGAAAGGAAAGAAGATCAAGACAAACGCAAGAAGAGATATGCATGAAGAAGGAATTCTATGAAGAATAGAATACTTGAAAGAAAAGATATCTGATTGATATATTTTAGGAAGCAGAATTATATTCTATATCAATTAGCGATTATCTTGTAACTGTGTAGTATATAAACACAGACATAGGGCTTACACTATATGTGTTATCATTATCGAGAATAATATTCATTGTAACCCTAGCAGCTCTCGTGATATTTGTTCATCACTGAGAGAGGACAGTTCCATATTATAACAAAGTTTATTATATTGAATAAAGTCTGTTTTCTGTTACTTGAGTTCTTTAATTCAATTTGATTGTGATAAACACTGTATTCAACCCCCTTCTACAGTGTGTGTGACCTAACAGTAAGAGAGAAGTGTGAATGAGAGGAAGGCGAAATCTTCTAGCCTTGTAAGTGAGATAGAGAGTTCCACCATAGAAGGTGATGGTGAGAGTGTGAGGTGCGTGAGTCAAGGGAAGCCCCTATGCAAGAAAATAGAGAACATGAGAGAAATACAGGTACATTTGGATGCAACATGAATATTCTCAGTGATGACATCATAAATGATGCTATATATTTCATACCAACCTGTCACACTCTAGCTGCACACAATCTAAACTCTATTGGAGAAGTATATCTTCTTAGATCCACAAGTGAACACAATACTCTTGATGCAATTTCAAACCCTGGATTCAAACAAAAAGGGGGAGAAGTCTTGATAGCTCTAGCTGAGGGGGCAAAAGTGAAGTCAGAAGATCTATCCAACTGAGGGGGAGTAAGAAGTATGTAGATCATATATCCAATTAAGAAAGAGTAAGGGGCATCAAGAAATCACTAGAAGTGCAAAAATACATCAACAAAGGGGGAGTACGAAATTCAATATCTTTCCAACACTTGGAGACTGTGAACTAGATTAGGCTGCAGATTTGTAAACACATTGAGTTGGTGATAATTCTGTCTCAAATCACTCAGTTGAAGTTGGTCACAGAGCTAGAGTTACAACTAAAAGCTGAGAAGCAGTCATGTAGCCCATGGGAAAGAGGACAAGCACAACTGCACAGAAGAAATAAAATTCAGTTATTACTCTTACAACAACTACTGAATCTATTAAGGATCCAATTAAGAGCTTGTTAATCCTAAGAAAAATGTGCTACAATTCTCTTTTCTAAAAAGGACTTGCATGCCATCAAAAATGAGAAAGTTCCAGAAAAATCAGTATTCAAGAATCCAAATCTTCTAATTCAGAGTAGAAGGCCGAGGGCAATGACTCAATCATGCTTTCAGCCAACATTGATGAGCATTATCCTAAACAGACTTCATTTAAACAAGATTCATGGAGTTAGAAATACACCCTTGACATGAAAACTTGCTTAGTTGTAGAGTATGAAGTCCTACTTCCATTATCAGAAGTCTAATATTTCAGAAAATCAATGAAGGTCCAAATTTTGTCATGAAGAAGCTAAATTGTCTAGGTGAAGGATGAATGGATTTTTTCTAAAGGGACAGATTGGAATATCAATTAGCAAAAAAGTCTGGAAGAAACCATTCTCTTATATGCTCAGACAGAAGGTAGCGTTTTAGAGTAATATCTTTTCCTCAAAACTATTTCCTTGTACACTCCATTTATCAATAGCTTAACATGAAATAATTATGCATGTTTAATTACAATAGAAAGGGGGCTTATATAGCCAACAACCAAACATAATAAAGAAAAATATCTTAACAAGAAAACTATTATAATAATGAAGCTATCCAATAATATAATATTATGTTAGGTCACACACACTGTAGAAGGGGGTTGAATAAAGTGTTTAGCACAATCAAATCGAATATAAGAACTCAAGTAACAGAAAACTGATTTTATTCAACACAATAAACTCTGTTACAATATGGAACTGTCCTCTCTCAGTGATGAACAAATATCACGAGAGCTGCTAGAGTTATAAAGAATAATAACTTCGATAATCGTAACACTTATAGTGTAAACTCTATGCCTATGTTTATATACTACACAGTTACAAGATAATCTTCTAATTGATATGGAATATAATTCTGCTTCCTAAAATATATCAACTAGTTATCTTTTCTTTCAAGTATTCTATTCTTCATAGAAGTCCTTCTTCATGCATAATTCTTTCTGTCTTAGTCTCGATCTTCTTTCCTTTCAATCAGCCGCATGCCTTATCCGAAAGTCATCTTAAGTCCTGATATTATCTCCTGATAAATATCTTCTGAACCTTAAATTCTGATAACTTAAGTTCTGATATCTTAAGTTATGTCTTTAGTATAAGTGTTGATTTCTAGTTAAGAATTGATTTGTCCTGTTAGGTAAGATCTGAAAACTAAACACAAATCATATTACACATGATATTATCAAATATATCTAAAAATCTCCCCCAACTTGTAAATTAGCATAATATACAAGTTCAACAGATATTTGATGATGTCAAAAACATTAAGTACAAATGCATGAAAATGTGACTGGATAACTACAACTTATAGTCCTTTCAGCTTTACCATCTTTAACTTTTGATAACAGCTTCAGTTTGTATAAACTTTAGAATTTAAGTAGTTGTAGATCTTTCACTTGGCTTCAACTTTCAATTTCTTCTGATCTATTTGATATCAGGAGTTGTCCTGAGATAGTTCTTCAACAAACATCTCTCAGCATATTCAAGTTCATTGACCATCCTCCTTTTAACATTTATTAATTCAGCTGTATCTTCACTAGTTTGAAAAATAGCTGCTCTTATCTTAGCTTTTCTTATCTCCTGATCTAGTCTAATCAAATATGCCTTGTCAGACTCTAGATTGAATTCCACAGCGTTATAACCCAGAAAAGTAGTTATAATCCTAGCAGAGTTAGGCTTCATATCGATAATATCACATTTGTGATCTCTGTACTTGGGATAGTATGTGCTGTCAGACTTTACAGAATAAACCTTCTTCTGTCTTTGAATTTGAGACTTTAAATACCCTGCAGCACTATCTGTTAATCTGTCTTTCACTTGAAGTAGGTATAGAACATGTTCCAGTTCCTCAAAATACTGCAGTAGTATAGCATTCTTCTTAACCTGGTATACCCTTCCATCTGTCATAAAATATAACAAGATATGTTCTTTCAAGAAGGTATGGTAAACCATTTGTACAGATTCAAGTCGATTCAATCTTTCAGGAGTTGCTCCAACACCTGGTTCACTTAAGGAAGTTCGATCATTGGTAGTGTTTTGTACTCTTCTTTCATCAGAACTAACCAATCCAGATTTATATCTTGCTTCCTTTCCTGTAATAACTCTTGCTTCAAAACCACTAGTTACAGTCTTCAAAGGTTGAGCCTGTTTAGCTTTGGTGAATCCTGGTAGGAGTATCTTTGAAGGTTTAACATGAGCAATGTCAGAGGTTTCCTTTTCCTTATCTTCTGATATCAAGCCAACTTGAGCTAAGTCAGAGGTTGCTTGCTTCTCTGTCATATCAGAAGATACTATATTTTGACTCTGAACAACATGAGCCATGTCAGAGGTTGTTTAAAAAATCTTCTTATGCATCAGAGTAAGATTAGCACCTGCTTCATCATCAATTATTTCTTCATCCATGACTGGCATATAATCTTTTACAGGTTCATCAACTTTTTCTTTACCCTTGGACCTTGGATCAATTTCCATTTGTGATTTGGCCTTGATTGCCTCGGAACTTGTTCTTTCCTTTATCACAATACCCTTAGGTTTTGGAAATTTCTTTTCAACAACAGAAGCTTCAGATTTTATCTTGACACATTCTGCTTTGAGTCTAGCTTCTTCTTCCTTTAGACTCTCAAAGTCCATTCCTGGATTTTCTTTAAGAAATAACTGCTTTGAAATTTCTTCATCAAGTTCCAGATGTTCACCAGAACTTATCCTTTTACCAGTATCAGAACTTATTCTTCTCCCAGTATCAGAACTTGTTACTTGACTTGTAATTCTAGCTTTACTTGATGAAAATCCTTTGCCTTGACCTTGACCTCTACCCTTATTAGAGTTTCCCTAGTCATCATTTCCACCATCCTTTCCTTTCAGTGTCTGAATAGATTTGCATTTGGACTTAATCACTTTCTTCCCCTTTTTGGCATTAGTAGGTAATAGAAGAGAGACAAGCAATTCCACTGAGGATTGGATCTCATTGAGTTGACTTTGGTGAGAAGCTTGATTCTTCAAAATTTCTTCAATTTGAGCTTGTTGCTTCTCCTAATTTTTCTCAATGTAGGCAATTCTGTCAAAGGATGGCTTGAAAAATCTGTTCTTTTCAAGTTTCACATTCATATCTTGCTGGATCAAGTTTTCTTGAATTTTATTCACCTTGTCATGAGTTATTGAGTGTTGACCTTGAAGGTGCCTTGTACTCAATGCAGTAACTCTCAGCTGTGCCTTGAAATCATCATTTATCAGCATTTCATCAGCTTTTGCAAGATGTTCAGCAAGAATCTTTTCAGAAGAAACAAAACTAACCGAGTTCCATTCTTTAATCCACTCCTTTCCTATAGGAGTTTCAATCCAAGGTACTGGTGCTTCCCCTGTAACAAACTTCTTGACTAAATCAGCTTTATGAATAGTTTGTTGAGGTGCATGTCCTGATAGACCATCTGTATCAGCATCTGAACTGTCAGCAGCTTCACCAGTAATTTCTTTATTGGCAGCATCAGAACTTGTAGAATCTGCGGTATCAGCATCCTCAGATAAAATGGCAGTATGTGAGGCTATAGAGGCTTCAACATTATCCTCTAAATTCTGATATGCAGCCAGGTTCTGATCAACATCCAACATTGATGTTGTTGGTGGAGTGAGTTGAATTGGTGGAGCTTCCAAGTACAAAACCTCAGGCACAATCAGGTTATGAATATCAATTTCAGCACTTGTACCTGGTTCTTCAGTATGTACTGGATCAACTATAGGTGACATAGAAGGTGTAGGTATTTTAGCTTGAGCAGTTCCTGGTTGTGCAGTTTCTGGTTGTGGAGAAGGAAGTAATTCTATAACAACTGGTTCTGTTGAGATCAGAGATTCCCGATCCCCTTCCTTAGCTGCTTCCACTACATCTGAATCTAACTCAACTATGTCCTTATGAGCTCTCTGTTTCTTTACTTTCTTTAAAAGTGGAGATACTGTAGGAGCTTTATCATCAGAATTTAACTATCTAATCCTTTTGAGGGGCCTAGAACTCCCAGTTACAGTATCTTTATGAGAAGTAACCTTCTCAGCTTCTACAACAACAGGTTCTGATATTGGAACCTGTTCCTCAGCATCTGATTCGTCTCGCAGAATAATTCTCCTTCTCTTCTGTTGAGTCTGAGGTACTTTCTTAGTCCTCTTGGGTTAGGAAGATGAAGGCTGCACTGTAGGATCTGAAGGTTAAGTTTGAGAAGGTTGAGGTGTTTGTGTAGAGGTGGTAGGTGCTGATGGATGAGGTTCTGATGGTTGGACATCAGGATATACTTCAGTATATTTAACCGGATCATAGATTATTAAGGCTTGTTTGACAGATAAAGGAACTAGGAGGGGTCTTAACACAGCCTTCTTATTATCAGTAGATAATAAGTCATTAAAAGCTCTTTTAGCTAGTCTAAATCATGAAATTAATTCACTAGCAGATATGGGCTTATCATCACAACAAAAACTATAGATAAGCTGACAGTATCTAGCAAAATAAACAGTATTTCTATCTTCTGTCATTCTATCCCCAATAAAACCTAAGACAACACTTGCATAATCAAAATCAGTTTGATTAATGAGAGCATACTGTTAGGGCGAAATCACGCACTAATATTCACGCAAGTATACGCGTTCGCAAGTAATATAGAATACTTTCTAGTTCGTTCCCACAGAGACTCAGACTAAATTATTGTCTAATTAAACTCACTCACCAATGTATGATTACTTCTCAATGTTAAGATACTAACACTTAAAATTTGTTGATTAAATATTAACTATAATTAACTACTTAATTAATCACTTAACTAACACTTCAATTTATCAATAATAAAACACTCATGAGATCACAACTTCATTATTACTTCCTTCTATAGCCATTGTTATTACCATTAGTATGTGACAGTGATGATATTAATCGAATAACACGAAACTGATAAAAGCCAACTTTCATTGTACTAATACCATTCTACCAAGCATCCACAATTAAGATAGAAGTTGAATAGTCATCAATTATGTTGAGTTCCTATATGTCTACAGAAATGGACAACACAACGATTTAAGCACAAGTTATTCCTTTTGATTACATAGGGCAAATAAAACTGTTAGAGTTACCCACTAATCATGCACAACATACATGAACCCATGCAAGCATGGCAAGTTCTAAATCTCAAGATCCATCGTCGCTTCACAAGAGATTAACATCCTATCTTATATGTCCGCGACGCACATAAGACGAATACACACAACCAATACTAGATATCATACAATCATCACACACTAAAGTATTAAAAAATTAACTAAAGAATTCCATAATAAATCCGTTGCAACCCCATGATTACGATTAGCCCATAATAGCACTTATCGTCATCATGGGTTCATATGAAATCATGATAAACAAACATAAGAAAATAATAACTAAACTAATTATATTAAAACAGAGTACGTCACAAGAGTAAATAAATTCAAAGCAAGAAAACTAGCATCCAACGTTACAACGAAACAAGAATCACAAGAAAATATGCTTCCTCTTCGTTGTGGTGTGCTAAATCGGTCTTCTTCCTTATCTCCTTCGCTCCTTGCGTAAAAACACAATCTTCTTCAATCCCCCCTTATGAAAACGTCTCAAATCTACTTATATAATAGTCCCATAAAACTCAGATTACATAGAAGTGGAAACCAAACAGAAGTAGAAGTCCAGAAATAAATTATCTTTTTTCCCGACCCTGCGCGGCCGCTCAGCATAGCTGAGCGGGCGCTCAGCTTGCTGCGCGGCCGCTCAGCAATGCTGAGCGGGCGCTCAGACCTCTACTGGAAAAAATCTGATTTTGCTCCATTTCTTCGCCGTAATATGCCCGTTTCTTTCCTCTCGCAATGGTGAACACCTGCCAAGGCTTATTCTTGATGATTCCTCCCCCGAAATGCAATTAATACCCTAAAATGAATAAACACTAGAAAAACGCATCAAATACACAAAATACTTGATTTCAAGACACCAATTTAAGCCATTTTAAGACGTTCTAAGTGGTATAAAATGCCACTTATCACACCCCCAAACTTAAATCGATGCTTGTCCTCAAGCGTCACAGACTCAAAAACAAATAAAAACATGCATGAATGCAATCTATATGAAAATGCAGCGATCCCCCTTACTACGATTACCCAACCAAATTGCAACATCTCAACGAATGCAGTTAGACAACTAAAGATCAATAAACTCATGCAAATGGACATACAGCCAGAAACGTGGTATGTGCAGATGCTTAACAGATATGCTTCGGAACTAGACCAATTATTATGACTAGACTATCCTCAAGGCAATCCAATGATTATACAAAGAATAAAAATTCTAGGCACAAAGTGATATACAACACTACAAGAACTCTGGAGCTTATTACGGAATCGTGCTTTTTATTCACAACTCAAATGCTTATTTGACTGTGCAATGAGTGAGGTCCACAAAAGACTTATACAATGGTATCCATGTAACGAGCGTTAGGTTAGCGGATCCCAGACTCTAAAAGCCTTAGGCACTAGGCACAAAGTCCCCTAAGAACTTAATAACTGGAATACCAAAGAGCACACTCTTGATCAATTATGCATAAACTAATTTTTTTTTTCATTATATAACTTCTGAGCAAGTGCGTTTCGCTCCATCTTGCTCAACCCTAGACTACTCGCACCATATGCGAGCCGGCTACTAGCCATTTAACGCCTAGCCACAACTAACAACAAATTCCATTTTTTTTTCTCCAAAATTTTTCTTTTTCATGCCTTTATCACTAAGAACCTATTATCGAATTCTAAGCATAATAAGTAGATTGACCTTGAAAACAACCAAATTATAACAACAATCTAGCCCTTACGCATTCTCTAAGACTTAGTGGAATTACAATTGTTTCTAGCATGCATATCAACCTACACGTCTTAATATCACTTTAATGTTATCACTACACTCGCATCAATATCACAATTCCGTCGATAAATCATTGCAAAAGGGATCATGGTAAATGCATGAGCTACATGACATTCATAACAAAAAAACTATATGGCATAAATTATGCAACTATATGAACTAAACTATCATGAATATGCAACTATATGACACACACACAATATTCCTTAACTACCACCCCCAAACTTAAAATCTTCACTGTCCTCAGTGAAAGTAGTAGAAAGGAACACAGGGTATACCTACTCGGAGTCATCATCATCATCACCCTCAGTGGGTGGAGTATCAGACGGCGGGTATGCAGAGTCCTCACCAAAAACTGGCCACTGGATATCAGCTCCAAGGCCCCAAAAAGCAGTCCCTAACGCAAGGGTGAGCTCCTGAGCAAACCTGCTATGCGTCTCATAAATGGCATCCATCCGCCGTGAAAGCCTCCTATACTGGGCATCAACCATCCCAGCACCCTCCTGAGCTCTCGAAGAACCAGCCTCATCACGCCCTGGCCTAGCCATAGTAGCACCTCATGCTGGACGCCCTCCTGGAAGATGATAACCCAGCCCATGCTCCTCAGGCTCACCACCGGTCCACTCCTGCATCCCATTCAGAGTGCCAGAATCAATCGGAGCTGCCGGCAACTGCAACTGCTCATGAGCCGGCCAGTTCACTCTCACTGCTCCGTGGATTCATAAGGGATGTTTATATGCTTCGCTCCCCTCAAAAACTTCAGAATTCCTTGGTAGATAAACTCACCAAGGTCCACATAGTACTCCTCATTCAGAATTCCCCACAACAACTGTGCTCTCTCAACTGTGACCTCGTGTGCATGCGAAGAAGGCAAAATATTAGCACAAATAAATGCATTCCATGCACGGGCATACCTGTTCATGGCGATCGCCGGAAAGTGACGATACTCATTAGTGCCGGTCCTGAAGGTCCAAACTGTGCCCGGTCGACAGAGAGTCGCACAAATCAAATCCAAGTCAAAGTCCTCAGCAGTCTTTTCATTCCAGTTCTCCTCCTCGGGCTTCCTCTCTCGCTGTCCAATCACACGGCGAATCGCCGCAGGGTGATAATCAACTGTCAGCCCTCGGACCACAGAAAACCCATTCTTTTCGGCCTTCGCGTTCACGTAGAACTCGCGAACAACGCTCATCGGTACCGGTTCGGGTGACTCACAAAAAGCTATCCACCCCTTCTCTGCAATCATGGGCAGCAACTCACCATCCCTCCCCGATGGTAAAAACCCTTTCTCCTTAAGAATCGGCTTCCCCAAAAGCCTAGTATACTCCTCCTCCGCAGCTCTGTCAGTTAACCGAGGCCTTGCAGCAGTACCCCTCGATGAATCAGCAGTAGGAACTGTGCTGCTGCTGTCAATAGTGCGTGCTCTCCTGGGTGCCATTGATTCGTGAATAAAAGTGTGTAAGAACTGATTTTTGATGTTTGTGAGAGAGTTTAAGTGTAGGAAGTTTTGTGGGAGATATGTAGGATAGGTGTATGTATATATAGGGTGTGGATTAGATTAGGGTTTAGGAATTAAGGGTTAAAATGATGGGGTAGTGGGAACAAATCATGACTTTATGGGCTAAAACTATTTTTGTGTTTTTTTTTCTGAACTGTAAAAAAAATTTCTGGTACTCGACCCCTGAGCGGTCGCTCAGCAATGCTGAGCGGGCGCTCAGGGGGTCACTGGAAAAAAAAAATTTCAGCCCCTGTTTTCTGATTTTTTTGTGTTTTTCGATAGGTTATTAACTTCTAAGGGTTCCTGTAACAACAATTCATGGGTTGCCTCCCACGCAGCGCTTCTTTTTCGTCATTAGCTTGACATTTCGTACCCTTCTCAAGTAGTCAACAAAATGGCACTAACCACTTCTCGGTTTGCCATGTCCCCATAGTAGTGCTTCAACCGCTGACCGTTAACCTTGAATGCTTGGTCCGGATCATTCTCAAAAACTTCCACCGCTCCATGTGGAAACACAGTTTTGACAATAAAAGGTCCAGACCACCTTGATTTCAACTTCCCAGGAAAAAGTCAGAGCCGAGAGTTGAATAAGAGAACTTGTTGCCCTAGCACAAATAACTTAGGATGTAGCTTCCTATCGTGCCACCTCTTCACTTTTTCCTTATACATTTTGTTATTCTCATACGCTTGAAGTCGAAATTCATCAAGTTCATTAAGTTAAAGCATTCTTTTCTTACCAGCTGCATCTAAATCCAGGTTCAACTTCTTCAATGCCCAGTAGGCCTTATGCTCAAGCTCCGCAGGTAGATGACATCCCTTACCGTACACTAACTGAAACGGTGACTTCCCAAGTGGAGTTTTGTATGCTGTTCTGTAAGCCCAAACAGCTTCATCGAGCTTTAAAAACCAATCCTTCCTTGACGGACAAACAACCTTCTCTAGAATGCGCTTTATCTCTCTGTTAAACACTTCCGCTTGACCATTTGTTTGCGGATGATAGGCAGTAGCTACTCGATGATTCACATTATAATGCTGCATCATAGAAGTGAACTTACGGTTGCAAAAATGCGATCCTTCATCACTTATGATTACCCGACGTGTTCCAAACCTTGTAAAAATTTGCTTATGAAGAAAATTTAGCACTGCCTTTGCATCATTTGTCGGTAAAGCTTTAACTTCGACCCATTTTGAGACATAATCGACTGCCAGCAAGATGTATTGATTATTGCAAGACGAGATAAAAGGCCCCATAAAATCGATTCCCCACACATCAAAGACCTCGACTTCAAGCATCACATTTAATGGCATCTCATCCTTCCTTGACAAATTTCCCACTCTTTGGCAACGATCACACCTTAAAACAAACTGATGAGCATCCTTGAACAAAGTAGGCCAAAAAAAACCTGCTTGCAAAATACGAGTTGCCGTCTTCTCACCACCATAGTGTCCACCATAAACCGTGGAATGGCAGTCTCGTAATATCCCCTCCGTCTCACAGAACGGGATACATCTCCTGATGATCTGGTCAGCTCCCTGTCTAAACAAATATGGTTCATCCCACATATACCACTTCACCTCATGCAGAAACTTCTTCTTTTGAGCGGATGTCAAATTAGGAGGCATTATATTGCTGACGAGATAGTTTACAATATCTGCAAACCATGGTTCTTCCTCCTGAATTGCAAACAATTGCTTATCCGGAAAAGATTCATTGATTAACGTCCTATCTTGTGAAGTAGAATCGGGATTCTCCAACCTAGAGAGATGGTCAGCTACTTGATTCTCAGTACCTTTTCTATCTTTCATCTCTAACTCAAATTCCTGAAGTAAAAGCACCCAACGAATGAGTCTCGGCTTCGAATCCTTCTTGGAAACCAGATAGCGAATAGCCGCATGATCAGTGAATACTGTTACTTTTGTACCAAGTAGATAAGATCGAAATTTCTCAAAACCAAAGACTATAGCCAAAAGCTCCTTCTCAGTAGTGGTGTAGTTCAATTGGGCACCATTTAAAGTCTTACCCGCA